>NW_025541370.1:340383-347857 GCF_017591435.1 Portunus trituberculatus
TCTTTTATATACCATTTTCTTATCCTGTCTCTTATAATTCTCCCAAAAAATGCCTTCTTCTCCTCCTCTGACCTTTCATTATTTTTTTTTCTTGCTTCTGCCACCAGTTCATTGTGTCTCTTCCTTTCCTCCTCGTTTCTATTTTTCTTTATATATATATCTTTGCAACCTTCTGTTTCTCTGAGTTTTGTTTTTCTATATAGTACTTCTTCTGCTGCTGCTTGTGATTTTAGTAATATCTTAATTGGTGTGTGTGTGTGTGTGTGTGTGTGTGTGTGTGTATTTACCTAATTGTATTTACCTAATTGTAACATACGGAAAAGAGCTATGCTCGTGTTGTCCCGTCTCCATATCTATTAATGTCCAGCTTTTTCTTAAAATCATGAATATTCCTTGCGCTGACCACTTCCACGTCTAAACTATTCCATGCTTCCACCCTTCTATGAGGGAAGCTATATTTTTCACATCTCTCCTATAAGTGGCCATTTTAGTTTTTTCCCATGCCCTCTCGACATTCTTTCATTCCACATACACAGATCTTCCCTATCCATTTTTTCCATGCCAATCATCACTCTGTATATTGCTATCAGGTCTCCCTTTCTTCTGTTTTCCAGGGTCGGAAGTTGCATTCTTTTCAGTCTGTCTTCATAAGTCAAATCTCTTAAGTCAGGCACCATTTTGTTGCAGCCCTCTGTACTTTCTCTAGTTTCCTTATGTGTTTCTTTAAGTTCGAGCCCACTGTATTGTTGCATATTCAAGCCTCGGTCTTATCATTGCAGTAATTATTTTCTTCATCATTTCTTCATCTAAATATACGAACGCCACTCTTATGTTCCTCAATAAGTTCAATACTTCTCCAATTATTTTGTTTATATGTCTCTGGCGATAGGTCATTGGTAATTGTCACCCCAAGGTCTTTTTCTTCATGACTGGTTTTATGTCTTCATTTCCTATCTTGTACATACTCCTGATTCTTCTTTCACTCTTGCCAAACTCTATTTTCTTGCATTTTGTCGTGTTGAACTCCATTTGCCATGTACAGCTCCATTTCCATATTCTGTCCAAGTCTTCCTGGAGTAGTTCGCAATCTTTGTCACATCTCACTTTTCTTAACAATTTTGCATCGCCTGCAAATAGGCTCACATAACTGGACACCCCATCCACCATGTCATTTATGTAGACCGCGAACATTACTGGTGCCAACACTGATCCCTGTGGAACTCCACTTCCACCAAGCCCCATTCTGATGGTCTGTCCTTAATTATTGTTCTCATTTCTCTTCCTACCAAAAAGTCTTCCATCCATTTTAGTAAACTGCCATGCACTCCTCCTACCATTTCAAGTTTCCAGATCAGTCTCCGTGTGGTACCTTATCAAAGGCCTTTTTAAATCCAGATATATTCCATCAGCCCAACCATCTCTTTCCTGTATTACATCTATCACCCTCGAATAGTAACATATCAGGTTTGTCGCATGAACGCCTTTTCTAAAACCAAATTGACACTCACAAAGTATGTCATTTTTCTCCAAGAAGTCTGTCCATCTATTCTTCACCACCCTCTCACACATCTTAGCTACCACACTTGTAAGTGACACTGGTCTATAGTTCAATGGGTCTCTCTTGTTACCTGATTTATAGATTGGGACAATGTTAGCTCTTTTCCAGTCTTGGGGCACTACACCTTCCCTTAATGAGGCATCAATTACTTCACAAACTTTTTCTGCCAGTTGCTCCCTGCATTCTCTTAAAATCCATCCTGATACCCCATCAGGTCCCACAGCTTTTCTCACTTCTAAACTCCCCATCATATTCTTGATCTCCTCCACAGTTACTTGAAACTCCTTCATAATCCCTTTCTGTTCCATTACCAGTGGTTTGTCAAAAGCAGTCTCCTTTGTGAATACCTTCCGAAAGCATCCATTCATAGCCTCTGCCATTTCCTGGGATCTTCACTGCATACTCCATTTACTTCTAAACTTTCAATACTTTCTATTTTTGATGTTGTTGTTCACATGTCTGTAAAAAGCCTTGGTTGGTCTTTACATTTATCAATTATATCCTTTTCTTGTTTCTTTCTTTCTTCTCTTCTAATCAACACATATTCATTTCTTGCTCTTTGTAACTTTCCCACTGCTTAATCCGTCTTTTCCTTCTCCACCTCTTCCATGCATCCTCTTTTCTTGTTCTAGCCTTTTCACATCTATCGTTAAACCAGTCCTGCTTTCCAACTTCTATGTTGTCTTATTGGTACAAATTTTTCTCACCTTCTTTGTATATTTTTATAAATTCCTTCCACTTTTCATTTGCTCCTTAGCACTCTTGAATTTCATCCAATTTGTCTCTTGAAAGAATTTCTTTAGGTTTCCAAAATCTGTCTTGGCATAATTCCATCTTCCCACTTTATATTCTTCATTTCTTCTAGATTTCTCTCATCTATCACCTTGAACTCCAAAACTGCATGATCACTCTTGCTAAAGGGCACTCCACCCTCATCTCCTCAATGACCATTGGCTCTGTACTAAAGACCAAGTCCAGTCTTGACGATGCTCCTCTCCTCCAAACCTAGTATCTTCTTTGACCCACTGAGTTAACACATTTTCCATTGCCAGTGTCAATAGTGTATTTCCCATGTTGTCTCTGATCCTTCCATTGACCAGTCCTCCCAACACACCTCTTTACAATTAAAATCTCCCATCATTATAGTTCGTTCACAGCCACCCAACATTTCTTCCAGACATGTTCCTGTATCACTTATCATTTCTTCATATTCCTGTACTGACCATGCATTTGTCTTAGGTGGTACGTACACCACTATGTAGTGCCTCTTTTTCCTTCATTAGTTTCTGCTCTGATCTTTAGCACTTCTGCCTTTCCCATACCTTCTTTCACTTGATCCACCTTTATATCTTTTTAACCAGCAACATCACTCCTCCTCCCATCTTACCTACTCTATTTCTTTTCCAAACATTATATTTCCTTCTCCAACCATCATCAGGTCTTCTCCTCTCTCAGTTTTGTTTCAGTAAGACCCACAATATCTGGGTTCTTGTCCTCAAGTAATCGTTGAGTTCTAAAATCCCGATATCACTCCATTTATGTTGGAATACATTACATTCCGCTCATACGTAAGTTTCTTTAGTCCTTTCTTGCTGTACTTTTCTGGGTTATGAACCACTTCCTCAGTCTCATATCCAAGATTCTCCAGAAAACTCTTTCTTCTCCTCTTCTGTCCTCTCTTCATTTTTTTCAAAGCCTCCTTTCTCAACTCATTTAACATTTCTCTTCCTTTTCACCGAGATCTCTTCTCAACCAAATCTTCCTTGTTGTTTCCTGCTGGCTAGCCTCCATGACTTCTCCACCAATTCATCTACATCCTTTTGTGACTTAAGTTTGATTCTCTATGCGATCTTGTGTTCTATGTCATATTCTTCTCTCAGGATCAGTTTCTCATTATCCACTTGGTCCATTCCGTTGATCAATTTAAACTTGTATCAGGTCCCTCTCCCCTTCTTTGTTCCAGGGTTGATAGATCCATAGCCTTTATTCTCTCCTCATATGTCATCCCTTCAAATTCTGGAACCATTTCTTGTAATCTCTCCTCATAGGTCATTTCTGTAGCCTCCAACCATTTTTGTTGCCATTCTCTTTTGCAATCTCTCCAACTTCATTATAAGGGGACCAAACCACTTTCCAGCATATTCCAATCTTGGTCTAATTACTGTACTTATTAATTTCTTCATCATTCTTTATCCATATAATGAAATGCTAATCTACAATATTTCTAATCAAATTATATGTTTCTCCAAACATCTTCTGTCAATATGAGCCTGTGGTCTTGTATTATCACTCCCTAAATCCTTTTCCTTTTCCACCTTTTTCAACACTACTTCTTCACCCATCTTCTATGTGTGTGTGTGTGTGTGTGTGTGTGTGTGTGTGTGTGTGTGTGTGTGTGTGTGTGTGTGTGTGTGTATTTACCTAATTGTATTTACCTAATTGTAACATACGGGAAAAGAGCTATGCTCGTGTTGTCCCGTCTCCATATCTATTAATGTCCAGCTTTTTCTTAAAATCATGAATATTCCTTGCGTTGACCACTTCCACGTCTAAACTATTCCATGCTTCCACCCTTCTATGAGGGAAGCTATATTTTTTCACATCTCCTATAAGTGGCCATTTTTAGTTTTTTCCCATGCCCTCTCGACATTCTTTCATTCCACATACACAGATCTTCCCTATCCATTTTTCCATGCCAATCATCACTCTGTATATTGCTATCAGGTCTCCCCTTTCTCTTCTGTTTTCCAGGGTTGGAAGTTGCATTCTTTTCAGTCTGTCTTCATAAGTCAAATCTCTTAAGTCAGGCACCATTTTCGTTGCAGCCCTCTGTACTTTCTCTAGTTTCCTTATGTGTTTCTTTAAGTTCGAGCTTGTTGCATATTCAAGCTCGGGTCTTACATTTATCAATTATCCTTTTCTTTGTTTCTTTTCTTCTTCTCTTCAATCAACAGCATATTCATTTCTTGCTCTTGCAACCTTCCCACTGCTTAATCCGGCTCTTTCCTCTCCACCTTCTTCCATGCATCCTCTTTGTCACTGTTTCACATCTCATCGTTAAACCATCCTAAGCTTCAACTTCTCTATGCCGTCTTATTGGTACAAATTTTTTTCTTCAATCTACATCACTGCTCAGTTTATTCCACTTATCAATACCACGATGCGATGGAAACTGTACTTCACGCCATTTAGACAGATGTTTTTTATTAGTTTTTTTCCATGCCCTCGGAGATGATCACTCGTGGTCACCTTTATCAACTCTCTGTCCAATATGTCAATCTTGTTCACCAATTTATACATAGTTATCATGTCTCCTTTGTTCTTCTCTCTCTAATGTGGTCAGTCCCAGCTTCCTCAGTCTTTCCTCATAGTCTAACTCCCTGAGTCCTGGTACCATCCTTGTTGCCAGCCTCTGTACCCTTTCCACCTTCTTCACATTTTTCTTCATATGTGATGACCAGACACATGGCTGCATATTCTAACTGGGGTCTTATTAAGGTACATAATATCTTCTTCATCATTCCTTCATCTAGGTAGTGGAATGCAAGGCCAATATTTTGAAGAATGTTATATGTTTTCCAAAAATTCTTGCTAATGTGTTTCTCTGGTGACAAAGTGTTTTGCACGGTTACTCCTAAGTCTTTCTCCTCATTGGTCTCTTTAATTTTCTCATCACCCAGCCTGTAATCCCAGTTTGGTCTGTATCTACTTCTTCCCATTTTCATAACATGGGTCTTGTCTATATTAAATTCCATCTGCCACTCTTACTCCACTCATATATTTTATCAAGATCTTCCTGTAACTTGTTACAATCTTCCACATTCTTTACTCTCCTCATAATTTTAGTATCGTCCAAAACATGTTCATGTAACTGTCAATTCCTACTGGCATATCATTAACATAAATCAAAACATGATGGGACCCAGCACTGACCCTTGTGGAACTCCACTGGTTACCTTCTTCCACTCGGACTTCCTTCCTCTCACCACTGTTCTCATTTCTCTTCCCATTAAGTAATTTTCCATCCATTTTGCTAGTTTATCATTTACTCCTCCAATCTTCTTTAGTTTCCACATCAGTCTATTGTGTGGTACTTTATCAAAGGCCTTTCTCAAGTCCAGGTAGATAGCATCCACCCATCCCTCTCTATGTTGTAGTATGTCAGTCACTCTTGAATAAAACATAATAAATTGGATACGCACGATCTTCCTTTTCTGAAACCAAACTGCCTTTCACTCAGAATGTTTTCACTTTCTAGATACTCCACTTAGCTTTAATTACTTCTTCACATACCTTGCACAATATACTAGTCAACGATACTGGTCTATAATTTAGCGGTTCCATTCTACTACCATTCTTATATATAGGCACAATGTCAGCTCTTTTCCACTCTTTCGGGACTAATCCTGTTCGTATGGAGGTTTCCACAATATCAAATACGGGGTTCAACAATTGATCCTTACATTCATTTAGCAACCTCCCAGATATGCCATCAGGCCCCATTGATTTATTAATATCCAGATTGCTTATAATTTTCCTTACATCTTCCTTAGTAACCATGATGTCCTGCATTTGCTTTATTTCTGTAGGCCTTCCTCCCATAAAATGCTCCTCCTTTGTAAACACTTTGCAAAAGTTGTCGTTCAAAATTTCAGCTATATCTCCAGCATCTCATATACTTCTTCCCATTTTTACCTTTTCTATTGCCTCCCTTTATTTAGTTTTCCATTTATGAATTTGTAAAACATTTTGGGTCACTATCACAGTTTTCCACCACCTGTTCATATTCCTTCTGTGCTTCAACATATCTCCTTACTTCACACATATCTATTCCTTGCTGTTTTGTACACTTCTCTGATAATACATCACTGTTTTTCTTAAGTTTCTTCCATGCCTTTTCTTTGTTCTTTTTGCTTCTTCACAATTTCTATTAAACCACTGTTTATTATTTAAAGTCCTCTTCTGTGATATGGCACAAACCTCTTCACAGCAGAGTTATATAAATCCATAAATTTATCGTATTTCAATTTCCCTTTCCTGGTATACCACGGACCAAATTTCATTAAAGAACTCCTTATATGGTTATAATTTGCCCTAACATAATTTAATTTTCCTCCCTCTTTCCACAATTTTCCTCGTGCATAATTCCGTATCCAGCTCAAAGCTCAGGACATCATGGTCCTTCTTCCAAAGGGACATTTATGTTCAATTTCCTCTTTTAGATAGATGCCTCTGTACCAACTCCTTGCTGCAACAATTTTTTTTTTTTTTTCTTTCTGGTAAGGCCTATAATGTCTGTAGGCACACAGAGTGTATGGAAGCGGCTTCCGCCCATTAGCGCAGAGGCAATTTTGTTTATAGTGGTACCCATTTTAGGGGCCATATCACCGCCCAAGCTCATCTTGAGTGTAACCATCTAGAACCTGGGTATCATGGTGATATGTAGGTAACTTTAAACCACTCGACAAATGGCAAAGTGTTTTAAGGCTTGTCCCCTGCACCTTGTTGGTGATCTCACACACTGTCATCGTTATTTACAATTCCTCTGCCCACTCACCACCTGCTCACCACTAGTCCTCCCACACTATTTCTTTACAATTAAAGTCTCCACTATCATCACTCTATCCTTTCTGTTAAGTTCTTGCTTCATTCTGTCAGTATTTCTCATCACCATTTGGTACTGTTCATATTCCCAAGCACTGGTTCTGGGTGGTATATATTCTGTTATAATATTAATGTCCCTCTTGCCATTTGTTATAAACATACTTATCACTTCCTCATTGAAATTATTTGGAGTTACCTTCATGATAGAAAACAAACTGTATATTTAACCATAATTACTCTTCATTATTAACCATTGTGAAAGGTATACCAAAGGATCAGTCCTAGGCCCCTTTATCTTTTTTTAAATTAATG
>NW_025541370.1:348357-354784 GCF_017591435.1 Portunus trituberculatus
TAAAATAAGCATCTTGTGTGTGTGTGTGTGTGTGTGTGTGTGTGTGTGTGTGTGTGTGTGTGTGTATTTACCTAGTTCTAGTTTTACAGAGCCTGGGATTTATGCTTGTGTGGCCCGTCTCCATATCTACACTTATCCAATCTTACTTTAAAAGTATGCACACTCGTTGCAGACACTACTTCATTTAAACTGTTCCACGTCTCAATACATCTTTGCGGGAAACTATATATTTTTACATCTCTCAGACGTGTGTGTGTGTGTGTGTAGGTAAGATTATTATTATTTTTTTTACAGGTCTAATTAATACTTATTTCTTACAGGTCAAACTAATATCTCTCCTTTTCTCTGGCAGGACAAACTAATCTTTCTCAGTTTTTTAAACATATAGTGTTATTCATGCGTTTTGCCTGTTTTTCATTGTTTTGGTGCGTGAAAAAATCTGAAAACACTTTTTTCCCTCTTTCTTTGGTTTCTTTATATTGCCTTGTTTTCATCAATTTTATCGTTCTAAGGTATAAAAATGTGAAATGACGAATATAAAAAATTTTCAATCGATATAGTCTTTTCCATAAAACACCTTGAAAACACATAAATAAGACGTTTCAACAAATATAGTGTTTTGCCTGCATTTCTGAGTTTTGGTGCATAAAATGCTGGAAAACACCTAAATAACCCATTGTTGACATATATCAGTTCGTTAAGCAAATAGTGTTATTCATGCGTTTTGCCTGCTTTTCTATGTTTTGGTGCAAAAAAAAAAACTGAAAACTACTAAAATAATAGTTTTTTGTTCCTCTTTCTTTTGTTTCTCTATATTGCCTTGTTTTCATCAAGTTCATCGTTCTGAGGCATAAAAATGTAAAATGGCTTGAATGTACAATTTTTTTTTTTTTTTTTTTTTTTTTTTTTATATATACCTTAAAAACACATAAATAAGACATTATAAGAAATATAGTGTTTTCCCTGCATTTCTGAGTTTTGGTGCATGAAATGCTTGAAAACACCAAAATAACCCGTTTTTGACATATATCAGTTCCTTAAACAAATATTGTTTAATCATGCGTTTTGCCTGCATTTCTGTGTTTTGGTGAAGAAAAAGCTGAAAACTACTAAACTAACAAGTTTTCCTTACTTTTTCTTTGGTTGTCTCTATATTGGCTTTTCATGAATTTTATCATTTAGAAGTATAACAATGTAAAATGACTTTAATAATCAAAACTCTCAATCGATAGTTTTTTTTTTTTATTTATTTTATTTTTTTATTTATTTATTTTTTTTTCCATAAAACTCCTTAAAAACACATAAATAAGACATATAGTGTTTTGCCTGCATTTCTGAGTTTTGGTGCATAAAATGCTGGATAACATCAAAATAACCCATTGTTGACATACTTCAGTTCCCTAAACAAATAGTGTTTTATCATGTGTTTTGCCTGCATTTCTGCGTTTTAGTGCAAAAAATGCTGAAACTAATAAAATAACACGTTATTGTTACTTTTACTTTCGTTCTCTATATTGGCTTGTTTTCATCAATTCTATCGTTTTGAAGCAAAAAAATGTAAAATGACTTGAATAAAACTCCTTGAAAACACATAAGAAGTTTCAATATATATAGTGTTTTGCCTGCATTTTTGAGATTTAGTGCATAAAATGCAGGAATACACCATAATAACCCATTTTTGACATATTTCACTTCCTTAAACAAATAGTTTGTAATCAAGCGTTTTGCCTGCATTTTTGTGTTTTCCTGCAAAAACAAGCCAATATAGAGAAATGCAAGTAGAAGTAACCAAGACGAGTTATTTTAATAGGCTTCAGCTTTTTTTGCACCAAAACACAAAAATGCAGACAAAATGCATGATTACACATTATTGGTTTAAGGAACTGAAATATGTCAAAAATGGGTTATTAAGGTGTTTTTCCTGCATTTATGCACCAAAACTCAGAAATGCACGCAAAAGACTATATTTCTTCAAACGTCTTATTCATGTGCTTTTAATGTTTTATGAAATAAAAAAACTTGATTGAAAATTTTGTATATTAATTACATTTTACATTGTTATGTTTCAAAATGATAAAATTGATGAAAACAAGCCAATATTGAGAAATGAAAGTAAAAGTAAGAAAAACGAGTTATTTTAGTAGTTTCAGCTTTTTTTTTTACCAAAACACAGAAATGCAGGAAAAACAAATGATTACACAATATTTGTTTAAGGAACTGAAATATGTAAAAAATGGGTTATATTGGTGTATTCCAGCATTTTATACACCAAAAACTCAGAAATGCAGGCAAAACACCATATTTGTTAAAACATCTTATTTATGTGTTTTTAAGGTGTTTTATGATTTTTTTTTTTCATAAAATATCTTAAAAACAAATAAATAAGACTTTTTTTTTAACAAATATAGTGTTTTGCCAGCATTTCTTGGTTTTGGTGCATAAAATGCTATATGATAATCCAAATATCTTACTTATGTGTTTTAGGGGTTCAGATTTTCCTGTATAATCACTCCCAGATCTTTTTCTCTTTAGTCTTCATTATTTTTTCCTCTCCCATCAAATAGTTCCATACCGGTCTTCTCTTACTCTTTCCTAGTTCCATTACATGACATTTGTTGACATTAAACTCCAATTTCCACTTGTTGCTCCACTCATAGATCTTGTTTATATCTTTCTGTAACAGCAAACAGTCCTCCCTGGTTTTGATAACTCTTAGCAGCTTTGCATCATCACCAAACATTTTAATATAATTGATTATCATAATGTGAATGTCGTTTACATAAATCTGAAACATAATGGGGGCTAACACTGACCCTTGTGGCACTCTGCTGGTTACTTAACCCCAAGATGAGTATGTATCTCTGATCACAGTTCTCATTTCCCTATCCTTCAAATAATCTCTTGTCCATTGGAGCAAGGTTCCTCACAGTCCTCCAATGTTCTCTAGTTTCCAAAGTAGTCTTCCATGCGGGACTTTATCAAAAGGGTTTTTCATGTCCAGGTATACTGTGTCCACCATCCGTCTCTGCTTTCCAGTCCTTCTGTAACTCTTAATAAGTTTGATACACATGACTTCCGTGTCCTGAACCCAAATTGTCTTTTCAATATGACTTGTTCTTCTTCCAGATGTTTAACCCATTTTTCTTTGATAATGATTTCACACAACTTCCCCAAAACACTTCTAAGTGACACTGGTCTGTAGGTTAGTGGTTCAGTTGCCTTTCCTCTTTTAAATATCAGTATTACATTAGCTCTCTTCCATTCTAGTGGAACTTTCCCTTCATTTAGTGAACTTGTAATTATTTCCCAAATTGGTGTGTGTGTGTGTGTGTGTATTTACCTAATTGTATTTACCTAATTGTAACATACGGGAAAAGAGCTATGCTCGTGTTGTCCCGTCTCCATATCTATTAATGTCCAGCTTTTTCTTAAAATCATGAATATTCCTTGCGTTGACCACTTCCACGTCTAAACTATTCCATGCTTCCACCCTTCTATGAGGGAAGCTATATTTTTTCACATCTCTCCTATAAGTGGCCATTTTAGTTTTTCCCATGCCCTCTCGACATTCTTTCATTCCACATACACAGATCTTCCCTATCCATTTTTTCCATGCCAATCATCACTCTGTATATTGCTATCAGGTCTCCCCTTTCTCTTCTGTTTTCCAGGGTCGGAAGTTGCATTCTTTTCAGTCTGTCTTCATAAGTCAAATCTCTTAAGTCAGGCACCATTTTGTTGCAGCCCTCTGTACTTTCTCTAGTTTCCTTATGTGTTTCTTTAAGTTCGGAGCCCACTGTATTGTTGCATATTCAAGCCTCGGTCTTATCATTGCAGTAATTATTTTCTTCATCATTTCTTCATCTAAATATACGAACGCCACTCTTATGTTCCTCAATAAGTTCAATACTTCTCCAATTATTTTGTTTATATGTCTCTCTGGCGATAGGTCATTGGTAATTGTCACCCCAAGGTCTTTTTCTTCATGACTGGTTTTATGTCTTCATTTCCTATCTTGTACATACTCCTGATTCTTCTTTCACTCTTGCCAAACTCTATTTTCTTGCATTTTGTCGTGTTGAACTCCATTTGCCATGTACAGCTCCATTTCCATATTCTGTCCAAGTCTTCCTGGAGTAGTTCGCAATCTTTGTCACATCTCACTTTTCTTAACAATTTTGCATCGTCTGCAAATAGGCTCACATAACTGGACACCCCATCCACCATGTCATTTATGTAGACCGCGAACATTACTGGTGCCAACACTGATCCCTGTGGAACTCCACTCTCCACCAAGCCCCATTCTGATGGTCTGTCCTTAATTATTGTTCTCATTTCTCTTCCTACCAAAAGTCTTCCATCCATTTTAGTAAACTGCCATGCACTCCTCCTACCATTTCAAGTTTCCAGATCAGTCTCCGGTGTGGTACCTTATCAAAGGCCTTTTTAAATCCAGATATATTCCATCAGCCCAACCATCTCTTTCCTGTATTACATCTATCACCCTCGAATAGTAACATATCAGGTTTGTCGTGCATGAACGCCCTTTTCTAAAACCAAATTGACACTCACAAAGTATGTCATTTTTCTCCAAGAAGTCTGTCCATCTATTCTTCACCACCCTCTCACACATCTTAGCTACCACACTTGTAAGTGACACTGGTCTATAGTTCAATGGGTCTCTCTTGTTACCTGATTTATAGATTGGGACAATGTTAGCTCTTTTCCAGTCTTGGGGCACTACACCTTCCTTAATGAGGCATCAATTACTTCACAAACTTTTTCTGCCAGTTGCTCCCTGCATTCTCTTAAAATCCATCCTGATACCCCATCAGGTCCCACAGCTTTTCTCACTTCTAAACTCCCCATCATATTCTTGATCTCCTCCACAGTTACTTGAAACTCCTTCATAATCCCTTTCTGTTCCATTACCAGTGGTTTGTCAAAAGCAGTCTCCTTTGTGAATACCTTCCGAAAGCATCCATTCATAGCCTCTGCCATTTCCTGGGATCTTCACTGCATACTCCATTTACTTCTAAACTTTCAATACTTTCTCTATTTTTGATGTTGTTGTTCACATGTCTGTAAAAAGCCTTGGTTGGTCTTTACATTTATCAATTATATCCTTTTCTTGTTTCTTTCTTTCTTCTCTTCTAATCAACACATATTCATTTCTTGCTCTTTTGTAACTTTCCCACTGCTTAATCCGTCTTTTCCTTCTCCACCTCTTCCATGCATCCTCTTTTCTTGTTCTAGCCTTTTCACATCTATCGTTAAACCAGTCCTGCTTTCCAACTTCTCTATGTTGTCTTATTGGTACAAATTTTTCTCACCTTCTTTGTATATTTTTATAAATTCCTTCCACTTTTCATTTGCTCCTTAGCACTCTTGAATTTCATCCAATTTGTCTCTTGAAAGAATTTCTTTAACACATTTTTTTAAAATCTATCATTTGTTTCAAAAACATTTTAGACATGTTTTGTATATACATTTTTTTTTTTACCACATTTTCTTGTAGAAATATGTAGTCCCTTTTTTTTTAGTTTCTGCTTTTTTCTGTTTTTTTCTTTTCTTGATATTTTTTTTTTAAAATATCCTCCATTTTTTATTTTTTTTCATTATATTTTTTAAATATAGGTTTTTTTATTTTGTTTCAGTTTAAAATATCTTTTATTGTAATTTTCTTGATATCATTTTAAAAATTTATTCATAATTTTTTTCCTTTTTTTTTTTTGTGTGTGTTTTGTGTGTTTTATTTTAATTGTAAATTGTAAACAAAAGGCTATTCCTTTTCCTCCCATATCTATTAATGTATTTTTCTTAAAATTGAATATTTTGTTAATTATCTAAATATTATTACTATGGGCTATTTTTTTCTTTAAATTTTTTGTTTTTTATGTGAATTCTTCCATCCACACAAGTCTTTATCCATTTTTTCCAGAATTCTTGTAATTGTTTTTTCTTTGTTTTCCATTAATTTTTTTTCATCTGTCTTCAAAAAATTCGAACCTCGCCCTTTTTGTTTTTAGTTTTCTTTTGGAATGGCAAAACCTGGTTTACATTCAGTAATTACCATCATTTCCATTAAATGAAACCAGTTCCCAAAATTAATTCCCAAAGATATTTTTGTAGTTTGAATTGACCCCTTTTTTTCATGGTTTGATTTCCATCTTTCAAATTTTCTTCTTTATTTAAACTCATTTTCTTCATTGTGGAATTTCCATACACTTTTCCATATTCTGTCCATCTTCCATATTCAATCTTGCATCTCTTTTTTCTTTTATTCAAAAGGCTGCCCCTACTTTTTTAATATTTCCAACACCCTTTTTTAAATCTTTGATTTGTCCAATTTTTTCTTCTCTTATCCTTTTGTAAACTCACCCCCTTTCCTCTTCTGTTTCTTTCCTTTTTTGTTTTTTTTTTTTTT
>NW_025541370.1:355284-395421 GCF_017591435.1 Portunus trituberculatus
CCGTCCAAATTTTCCATCTGTGAATTTCAACTCTTTTATTTCGAGGTGTAACTGGGCCTTTATAGTATATAGAAATTGCCTGTGCTTTTTTAGGCGTGAAATAATTCCATTGAGTGAAATATGTGGACTTTAAAGTGGTGTTTTGTCCCGTTTAACGTAAGTTTTATTTTTTCAATTTTATTTGTTTACGTTTTTGTTTGACGGTCAAACTCGTTGTAGAATGCCTTAAAAGAAAGCTCAGACTCTGTACAATGTGTTAAAATACTCGCCAAGTGAAAATAGCTGGACTTTACAAGAGTTTTTAATGAGTTTAGAGTTTAATGGTTTTGTTTTACATTAATGCTCTTTCACTCGTTCACTTCTGGTTCTAGGTCAGTGTTGGATGCCTGAGAAGAGAGTTTATATTGTCTAATATTTTTCGAAAGAAATATAAAGTGGAAATGGCTGGACGTTTTGGCAGCGTTATAAGTGGAAATGTTTATATACTCTTTATATACTTAATTTAGACAGTTTTTTTAAAACTAGTTAAGCAGGAGATGTTTTGATGGTTTGGATATTAATTAAAGTATCTAATAAGTCATAAAAAAGTAAGCATTCGGCCTTGGCTTCGTTTTTTCTTTAAGTCATTTTTAAAATTATATACGTAATTCAGCCGATTCGCCACTATTCCCGCGCTCTTGATGACGTCACAGCCAAGGTGGTGACTCATGGCCCAGGCTGGCGTCCCTCCCCTCCCTACCGCCCAGTTCGTCGATATTTTGCCTAATATCTAGTGATTTCTACGTGTTTTCATGTGTTTCTTGGCTCAGGTGTGTAGATATTAGTAGCAGAAGGAAGAAGAAGAGAAATAAATGAGGATGAGGAGGAAGGAAGGATAAAGGGAGGAATAAGTGTAGGAGCAGGCAAGCTACAATAGGTACTCTCCCTCCACTTCCTCAATATTTTGCCTAATATCTCGTGTTTTCTAAGTGTTTTGATGTGTTTCTAGGCTCAGGCGTGTAGATGGAAGCAGTAGAAGAAAGAAAAAAAGGAAGAGGACGAAGAAGAAAGGAAAAATGGAAGTGGAAGAGGAGGAGGAGCCAAGCCACAATATTTAGGTAAGTCCCCTTTTTAATGTTACCGTTCTTTATAACGCATTTTTGTGTTTTGGGTTATACCTGAAGTATTTTGAGTATGTTTGGTAGTGTTGCAGGGTGTTTTCAGTGTGTGTTGGATGTTTTTAGGTATATTTTACATATCTTGAGTGTGGTGTAGAGGGGTATTTGAATGTATGGGTGTGTTCTGAGTGCGGTTAGGAGAATTTCGAGGTGTTGTATGGTGTTTTAGATTAGTTTTAAGGGTTTGAAGTGGTCTGTGCGATTGTGTGGAGTGTGTGGGGATGATTTTGGTGTAGTTAGATGTTTCTAGTTGAGTTATGGGTTTATTTGTTAATATTTTGAAGTGTTGCATAGTGTTTTGAGTGTGTTTTGGGTTAATGTCCTCACTTACTTTTGCTAGTCTTGTATAATTTCATGGTATGATGGACGCAGCTGAGGTGGGCCTCCGCTGTGGCCAGGCAGTTCAGCCTTGCCGTCAACCCTCCAGGTGATGAGTGAGTTGCCGGTTGAGCTGGAGTGTCCTGGTATTGGGGGCTCGTCTGGTATTGTAGACAACCATCTGTGTAACCTTTTCGTGAAGAGGTCCGGTGTGACCCCTGGCAGGTTCGTGATGGTGTCCGGCACAGCGTTGAAGAGGTGAGCACCATTGTGTGAGAAGCAGTTGTCCATGCAAGTCTTTATTTTATGAGCCGTTGCTTCACATAGCACAACCGCCCTCTTCTTGGATGTGGTCAAGTTGTATAGGCAGGATATCAACATGTTAGAAGCAGTTCAGAGAAGAGCAACTAGGATGATACCAGCATTAAAGTGGCTGGAGTATAGAGATAGATTAAAGGAATTAAACATGTTTTCATTTGAGAGGAGATGTATAAGAGGGGATATGATAGAGTTATTTAAAATGTTCTCAGATACAAACTACATAGATGTGAGATCTTTCTTTACCTTAGAGGAGGGAAATAGGACTAGAAATCATGGCAGGAAGATTAGAAAGCAAGGCTGCAGGTTAGATATAAGAAAATATTTCTTTAGTCGTAGACTTCTGGAATGCGTTGCCAGAGACGGTTGTAAATAGCACTAGTTTGACAATGTTTAAAAACAGATTAGATAAGCACTTAAATTTATTAGATTTATAATTATGTATAGCGCTGCATGATAGTTTTTATAAGAAATTTACTATAGTTAAACAAGACATGATCCCCATGTATGGGGACCACAAATTGTAGAGGATTTCGCTGCAGGACTTAGCCCTGTTAATGGGCCAAATATTTAAAATTAGTATATAATGTATTGTGTACTTGTAAGTGTATCTTTAAGTACTGATGACGAGGTCACTGTGCGACTGATACAGGATAACCTAGATGGGCCCTGGTGGCCCTTTGTTTTAATATTATTTATGTTATGTTATGCCCACATTTGGTACAAGGCCCTCCAGGATCTTGGGATTTTGAGCATTTTAAAGTGGTTTGGGTGTGTTTTGTGGTGTATATTCTGATTGTGATTTGTAAAGCGCAGGGCAGGCATGTTTTTTGGGGGTGATTGAAATATTAGTGTTAGTGAAACAGGAGTCTTTTAGAAATACAACTTAGGCGACCACTGTTTTTCAAAGTCCACAGTTAGGAGGAAGTTTGTTCTTAAGAGTGTTTCTGCTTTTGATTTGATAGATATCATGTTAATCTGTCAATAGATCATCAAACATCCCTTCAAAACTGGAGGGGTTTGGGTGTGTTTTGGGGTTTTTGGGGTGTTTGGGGTGAAAGAGTGTGTTTTTGTGGGGTTTGGGTGTGTTTTTGGGTGTTTGAGTGTTTTGGGGATTTGGGGATATTTGGGTGTGTGATTAGGGATGTTTTTTGGGGTGTTTTGAGTGTGCTTTGGTTGTGTTTAGGATGTGTTTGGGTGATGTTTGGATGTGTGTCTCATCTGCATGTTCAAACACTAGCAGGTGGTGTGACTTCATTTTATTTTTTCTTACTTTTCAACAATGGTTGTGGTGGTAGTGGTGGTTGTGTGATGGTGATGGTGATAGTGGTGGTGGGTGATGGTGGTGGTGTGGTGGTGATGGTGGTGGTGGTGGTGGTGGTGGTGGTGGTGGTGGTGGTGGTGGTGGTGGTGGTGGTGGTGGTGGTGGTGGTGGTGGTGTGGTGGTGGTGGTGGTGGTTGTGGTGATGGTGTGTGGTGGTGGTGGTGGTGGTGGTGGTGGTGGTGGTGGTGGTGGTGGTGGTGGTGGTGGTGGTGGTGGTGGTGGTGGTGGTGGTGGTGGTGGTGGGTGGTGGTGGTGGTGGTGGTGGTGGTGTGTGGTGGTGGTGTGGTGGTGGTGGTGGTGGTGGTGGTGGTGGTGGTGGTGGTGGTGGTGGTGGTGGTGGTGGTGATGGTGGTGGTGGTGGTGGTGGTGGTGGTGGTGGTGGTGGTGGTGGTGGTGGTGGTGGTGGTGGTGGTGGTGGTGGTGGTGGTGGTGGTGATGGTGGTGGTGGTGGTGGTGGTGGTGGTGGTGGTGGTGGTGGTGGTGGTGGTGGTGGTGGTGGTGGTGGTGGTGGTGGTGGTGGTGGTGGTGGTGGTGGTGGTGGTGGTGGTGGTGGTGGTGGTGGTGGTGAGGTGGGGTGGTGGTGGAAATGGGTGATGGTGGAGTTGGATCAGTGAAAATGGGTGAATGGAAAAGAGTAGTGGTAGTGAAATGGATCAGCAGAAATGGGTGAAAGTGGAAATGGGTGATGGTGAAAATGGGTGGTGTTGGAAACCAGTGATGGTGGAAATAGACAAAATTAATTTTTTTTAATTTGAAAGTCAACTTTTTTAATTTGAAGTTCAGGTTTTTTCATTTGAAAGTTAAAAGGTGTACACTTATCCAATTTTTCTTTGAACTCTGCACACTCATTGGTGACACCACTTCTTCACCCAAACTGTTCCACGTCTCAACACATCTTTGCGGGAAACTCTATTTTTTAACATCTCTCAGACATCTTCCCTTCCTCAGCTTTTTACTATGCGATCTTGTTGTTTGAATGTCATATTCTTCTCTCAGTCTAACCTAACCTTGTCATTTTATTGATTGATTTATTTATTTTTCCCTAACCTAATCTAATCTAACCTAACCAAACATTTGCAGGTCCGCAGAAAACAACACGCCGATTTATTTGAAGTCAAGGACGGAGATTAAAACGGCCTTGAAAAACACCACACCTGTTTTGTCCACCGCCATCACCACCTTTTCCCAGATCAAGGAAGTGTATTACAGACTCACACATAAGGAAGAGGTGTGAGTGAGTGTGTTTGGATACATTTGGGTGTGTTTTGTGTCTGTTTGGGTGTGTTTTGAGGTGTTTTGAGTGTGTTTGGTGTGTATTAGGGTTCTTGGGAGCATTTGGGGTGTGTTTTGGATGTGTTTTGAGTGTGTTTAGATGTGTTTTGGTATGTTTGGATATATTCAGGTGTGTTTGAGTGTGTTTCATGTGTTTTGGTATGTTTGGGTATATTGAGGTGTGTTTGGGTGTGTTTTGAGTGTTTGGGTGTGTTTTGGTATGTTTGGGTAGATTGAGGTGTATTTGGGTGTGTTTGAGTCTGTTTGGGTGTGTTTTGAGTGTGTTTGTGTATATTCAGATGTGTTTGGATGTGTTTTGAGTGTGTTTGGGTGTGTATGAGTGTGTTTGGGTGTGGTTTGAGCGTGTTTCATGTGTTTTGGTATGTTTGGGTATATTGAGGTGTGTTTGGGTGTGTATGAGTGAGTTTGGTTGCGTTTTGAGTGTGTTTAGATGTGTTTTGATATGTTTAGCTATATTGAGGTATGTTTGGGTGTGTATAAGTGAGTTTGGGTGTGTTTTGAGTGTGTTTAGATGTGTTTTGGTATGTTTGGGTATATTGAGGTGTGTTTGAATGTGTTTGGGTGTGCACTACCATCTATACAAGACTTATATTATAAAGACAGTATATAAATATCACTGATATGTTACATGAAACAAACAGCTCTCAAACATTTTACTTGAGTGGGAAAGGAGTGCTAGAACAAGCAAGGAGAGAATGTATGGACAGAGGGAGGTGGAGGCTCTTCTGCCGTAGCCACCCGTTATGGGACACTCCTGCAGAGAGTGAGGCATAAGAGAATAGAATAGATAAATAGATTCAAACAAATTGAACTACTATACTTACTGATAATGGTATCCTGCAACTTCAAGATGGCAAAAACTGTGTTTCTCTCCTTTGCCACAGCAGTTGTATTGCACAGCCAAGGAGTTTGTCACAGCATACCTAAGAATGCACTTCATTGTGTCTTGCAGGTTAGCACCCTATCACACAAAATGTGCAATCTGAAATGGAAAAGAAAAATCTTATACCTAATCTAACACACACAATCATTCACAAATAATCACCACTCCAATGCTTACCATAAACTAATTTGAAGTAATATCCCACTCAATTGAAAACTCAAGAAAACTGCTTGTTCAGCTTTATATTCACCCTTGCATTGGATTTGGTAAGTTGAGGTTGTTATTTAAGCCTCATTATCACTGCAATAAAGTACTAAGCATTAACCTGAACCACGTGACTCCTATACTGATCTCCGTTAATAATGAAATACTAGCTTTGATAAGCACACCACACTAACTCCCTCCTTCTCCTCTTTACAGGTGAGTACCTGTATCACAGGTCACACCGTGGGACTGACACCGCTGGAGCAACCCTTCGGAATAAAGTCTAGTACAAATTACGGTTTGCTAGGCATTAGGTGTTAGGCATAAAGGCGATAGGCAGCATGGCTAACCATTCTCTTCCAGGTACATGTTAATTATCTAGTCTTCTCCAGTAATGCCCTGGTTAGCGCACCGTGGCGGCAATCCTAGAGCCTCAGTTTTATTTATTTTTTGGGTGTGTGGTTTGATATGGTATTTTTTGTTGTTCCAGGGTTGCGTGGTAGGTGCGTTCATTGCTCTGGGCTGTGTTGGTGCATGTTCTGAAGAGATGACTGCAGAAACGCTGGCTGCTGATGACTACAGCCGCACAGAGGTAGTGTATTGTACAAGCTGGATGGAAGTATGCAAACCTCGCAATGAAGATGGAAAAGTTGAGGAAATGGTTCTTCTATCTTGACTTTTGCCTAAAATAAGCATCTTGTGTGTGTGTGTGTGTGTGTGTGTGTGTGTGTGTGTGTGTGTGTGTGTGTGTGTGTATTTACCTAGTTCTAGTTTTACAGAGCCTGGGATTTATGCTTGTGTGGCCCCGTCTCCATATCTACACTTATCCAATCTTACTTTAAAAGTATGCACACTCGTTGCACACACTACTTCATTTAAACTGTTCCACGTCTCAATACATCTTTGCGGGAAACTATATATTTTTACATCTCTCAGACGTGTGTGTGTGTGTGTGTAGGTAAGATTATTATTATTTTTTACAGGTCTAATTAATACTTATTTCTTACAGGTCAAACTAATATCTCTCCTTTTCTCTGGCAGGACAAACTAATCTTTCTCAGTTTTTTAAACATATAGTGTTATTCATGCGTTTTGCCTGTTTTTCATTGTTTTGGTGCGTGAAAAAATCTGAAAACACTTTTTTCCCTCTTTCTTTGGTTTCTTTATATTGCCTTGTTTTCATCAATTTTATCGTTCTAAGGTATAAAAATGTGAAATGACGAATATAAAAAATTTTCAATCGATATAGTCTTTTTCCATAAAACACCTTGAAAACACATAAATAAGACGTTTCAACAAATATAGTGTTTTGCCTGCATTTCTGAGTTTTGGTGCATAAAATGCTGGAAAACACCTAAATAACCCATTGTTGACATATATCAGTTCGTTAAGCAAATAGTGTTATTCATGCGTTTTGCCTGCTTTTCTATGTTTTGGTGCAAAAAAAACTGAAAACTACTAAAATAATAGTTTTTGTTCCTCTTTCTTTTGTTTCTCTATATTGCCTTGTTTTCATCAAGTTCATCGTTCTGAGGCATAAAATGTAAAATGGCTTGAATGTACAATTTTTTTTTTTTTTTTTTTTTTTTTTTTACCTTAAAACACATAAATAAGACATTATAAGAAATATAGTGTTTTCCTGCATTTCTGAGTTTTGGTGCATGAAATGCTTGAAAACACCAAAATAACCCGTTTTTTGACATATATCAGTTCCTTAAACAAATATTGTTTAATCATGCGTTTTGCCTGCATTTCTGTGTTTTGGTGAAGAAAAAGCTGAAAACTACTAAACTAACAAGTTTTCCTTACTTTTTCTTTGGTTGTCTCTATATTGGCTTTTCATGAATTTTATCATTTAGAAGTATAACAATGTAAAATGACTTTAATATTCAAAACTCTCAATCGATAGTTTTTTTTTTTTTTATTTTATTTTTTTTTTATTTATTTGTTTTTTTTTCCATAAAACTCCTTAAAAACACATAAATAAGACATATAGTGTTTTGCCTGCATTTCTGAGTTTTGGTGCATAAAATGCTGGATAACATCAAAATAACCCATTGTTGACATACTTCAGTTCCTAAACAAATAGTGTTTTATCATGTGTTTTGCCTGCATTTCTGCGTTTTAGTGCAAAAAATGCTGAAACTAATAAAATAACACGTTTTTGTTACTTTTACTTTCGTTCTCTATATTGGCTTGTTTTCATCAATTCTATCGTTTTGAAGCAAAAATGTAAAATGACTTGAATAAAACTCCTTGAAAACACATAAGAAGTTTCAATATATATAGTGTTTTGCCTGCATTTTTGAGATTTAGTGCATAAAATGCAGGAATACACCATAATAACCCATTTATGACATATTTCACTTCCTTAAACAAATAGTTTGTAATCAAGCGTTTTGCCTGCATTTTGTGTTTTCCTGCAAAAACAAGCCAATATAGAGAAATGCAAGTAGAAGTAACCAAGACGAGTTATTTTAATAGGCTTCAGCTTTTTTGCACCAAAACACAAAATGCAGACAAAATGCATGATTACACATTATTGGTTTAAGGAACTGAAATATGTCAAAATGGGTTATTAAGTGTTTTCCTGCATTTATGCACCAAAACTCAGAAATGCACGCAAAAGACTATATTTCTTCAAACGTCTTATTGATGTGCTTTTAATGTTTTATGAAATAAAAAAACTTGATTGAAAATTTTGTATATTAATTACATTTTACATTGTTATGTTTCAAAATGATAAAATTGATGAAAACAAGCCAATATTGAGAAATGAAAGTAAAAGTAAGAAAAACGTGTTATTTTAGTAGTTTCAGCTTTTTTTTTTTTTACCAAAACACAGAAATGCAGGAAAAACAAATGATTACACAATATTTGTTTAAGGAACTGAAATATGTAAAAATGGGTTATATTGGTGTTTCAGCATTTTATACACCAAAAACTCAGAAATGCAGGCAAAACACCATATTTGTTAAAACATCTTATTTATGTGTTTTTAAGGTGTTTTATGATTTTTTTTTTTCATAAAACATCTTAAAAACAAATAAATAAGACTTTTTTTTAACAAATATAGTGTTTTGCCAGCATTTCTTGGTTTTGGTGCATAAAATGCTGGACAACACAAAATAACCCATTGTTGACATAATCCATACTAAACAAATAGTATTTTATCACGCGTTTTGCTTGCATTTTTGTGTTTTAGTGCAAAAAATGCTGAAACTACTAAAATAACACGTTATTGTTACTTTTACTTTGGTTTCTCTATATTGGCTTGTTTCATCAATTCTATTGTTCTGAAGCATAAAAATATAAAATGACTTGAATATAAAAAATTTTCAATGGAGATAGTCTTTTTTCATAAAACACCTTGAAAACACATAAATAAGAAGTTTAAAAAAATATAGTGTTTTGCCTGCATTTCTGAGTTTTAGTGCATAAAATGCTGGAAAACACCATAATAACCCATTTTTGACATCTTTCAGTTCCTTTAACAAATAGTGTGTATTCATGCGTTTTGCCTGCATTTTTGTGTTTTCCTGCAAAAAATAAGCCAAGAAATGCAAGTAGAAGTAACCAAACCAAAACACAAATGCAGAGAAAACACATGATTACACATTAATTGTCTAAGGAACTTAAATATCTGAAAAATTGGTTATTAAGGTGTTTTTCCTGCATTTTATGCACCAAAACTCAGAAATTCACGCAAAAGACTATATATCTTCAAACGTCTTATTTATGTGCTTTTAAAATATTTTATGAAAAAAAAAGAAACTCGATTGAAAATTTTGTATATTAATTTCATTTTACATTGTTATGTTTTACATTGTTAGTGTTTTGCCTGCTTTTCTGAATTTTGGTGCATAAAATGCTGGAAAACACCAAAATAACCTATTGTTGACATAATTCAGTTCCTTAAACAAATAGTATTTTATCATGCGTTTTGCCTGCATTTCTGTGTTTTAGTGCAAAAAATGCTGAAACTACTAAAATAACACGTTATTGTTACTTGTACTTTGGTTTCTCTATATTGGCTTGTTTTCATCAATTCTATTGTTTTGAAGCATAAAAATGTAAAATGACTTGAATATAAAACATTTTCAATGGAGATAGTCTTTTTTCATAAAACACCTTGAAAACACATAAATAAGAAGTTTAAAAAAATATAGTGTTTTGCCTGCATTTCTGAGTTTTAGTGCATAAAATGCTGGAAAACACCATAATAACCCATTTTTGACATATTTCACTTCCTTTAACAAATAGTGTGTAATCATGCCTTTTGCCTGCATTTTTGTGTTTTCCTGCGAAAAGAAGCCAATATAGAGAAATGCAATTAGAAGTAACCAAGACTAGTTATTTTAATATCTTTCAGCTTTTTTTGCACCAAAACACAAAAATGCAGACAAAACGCATGATTACACATTATTTGTTTAAGGAACTGAAATATGTGAAAAATGGGTTATTAATGTTTTTCAGCATTTTATGCACCAAAACTCAGAAATACATAAAAGAATATATTTTTCAAACGTCTTATTTATGTGCTTTTAAAATGTTTTATGAAAAAAAAAAATTGATTGAAAATGTTGTATATTAATTTCATTTTACATTGTTATGTTTCAAAACAATAAAATTGATGAAAAAAGCCAATATAGAGAAACAAAAGTAAAAGTTAGAAAAACATGTTATTTTATTAGTTTTCAGCTTTTTTTTGCACCAAAACACAGAAATGCAGGAAAAGCAAATGATTACACAATATTTGTTTAAGGAAGTGAAATATGTCAAAAATGGGTTATATTGGTGTATTCCAGCATTTTATACACCAAAAGTCAAAATTGCAGGCAAAACACTATATTTATTAAAACATATTATTTATATGTGTTTTTAAGGTGTTTTATGAAAAAGAAAAATTTTTCCATAAAACACCTTAAAAACACATAAATAAGACTTTTTAACAAATATAGTGTTTTGCCAGCATTTCTGAGTTTTGGTGCACAAAATATTGGAAAACACCTAAATAACCCATATTTGACATATATCAGTTCTTTAAGCAAATAGTGTTATTCATGCGTTTTGCCTGCTTTTCTGTGTTTTGGTACAAAAGAAAGCTGAAAACTACTAAAATAACACTTTATCTTCCTCTTTCTTTGGTGTCTCTATATTGCCTTGTTTTCATCAATTTTATTGTTCTGAGGCATAAAAATGTAAAACGACTTGAATATACAAAATTTTCAATCGATAGTTTTTTTTTTTTTCATAAAACACCTGAAAAACACACAATTAAAACATTTTAACAAATATAGTGTTTTGACTACGTTTCTGAGTTTTGGTGCATAAAATGCTGGAAAACACCAAAATAACCCATTGTTGACATAATTCAGTTCCTTAAACAAATAGTATTTTATCATGCGTTTTGCCTGCATTTCTGTGTTTTAGTGCAAAAAATGCTGAAACTACTAAAATAACACGTTATTCTTACTTGTACTTTGGTTTCTCTATATTGGCTTGTTTTCATCAATTCTATCGTTTTGAAACATAAAATGTAAAATGACGAATATAAAAAATTTTCAATAGTGATAATCTTTTTTCATAAAACACCTTGAAAACACATATATAAGAAGTTTCAATAAATATAGTGTTTTGCCTGCATTTCTGAGTTTTGGTGTATAAAATGCTGGAAAACACCATAATAACCCATTTTGACATATTTCAGTTCCTTTAACAAATAGTGTGTATTCATTCGTTTTGCCTGCATTTTGTGTTTTCTGCAAAAACAAGCCAATATAGAGAAATGCAAGTAGAAGTAACCAAGACGAATTATTTTAATAGCTTTCAGCTTTTTGCACCAAAACACAAAATGTAGGCAAAACGCATGATTACACATTTGTTTAAGGAATTGAAATATGTCAAAATGGTTATTGTTGTTTTCCTGCATTTTATGCACCAAAACTCAGAAATTCACGCAAAAGACTATATTTCTTCAAACGTCTTATTTATGTGCTTTTAAATATGTTTTATGAAATAAAAAAACTTGATTGAAAATTTTGTATATTAATTTCATTTTACATTGTTATGTTTTACATTGTTAGTGTTTTGCCTGCTTTTCTGAGTTTTGGTGCATAAAATGCTGGAAAACACCAAAATAACCCATTGTTGACATAATTCAGTTCCTTAAACAAATAGTATTTTATCACGCGTTTTGCCTGCATTTCTGTGTTTTAGTGCAAAAAATGCTGAAACTACTAAAATAACACGTTATTGTTACTTGTACTTTGGTTTCTCTATATTGGCTTGTTTTCATCAATTCTATTGTTTTGAAGCATAAAAATGTAAAATGACTTGAATATAAAAAAATTTTCAATGGAGATAGTCTTTTTTCATAAAACACCTTGAAAACACATAAATAAGAAGTTTAAAAAATATAGTGTTTTGCCTGCATTTCTGAGTTTTAGTGCATAAAATGCTGGAAAACACCATAATAACCCATTTTTGACATATTTCAGTTCCTTTAACAAATAGTGTGTAATCATGCGTTTTGCCTGCATTTTGTGTTTTCCTGTGAAAAAAGCCAATATAGAAAAATGCAATTAGAAGTAACCAAGACTAGTTATTTTAATAGCTTTCAGCTTTTTGCACCAAAACACAAAATGCAGACAAAACGCATGATTACACATTATTTGTTTAAGGAACTGAAATATGTGAAAATGGTTATTAATGTTTTTCAGCATTTTATGCACCAAAACTCAGAAATACACGCAAAAGAATATATTTTTCAAACGTCTTATTTATGTGCTTTTAAAATGTTTTATGAAAAAAAAAAAATTTGATTGAAAATGTTGTATATTAATTTCATTTTACATTGTTATGTTTCAAAACAATAAAATTGATGAAAAAAGCCAATATAGAGAAACAAAAGTAAAAGTTAGAAAAACATGTTATTTTATTAGTTTTCAGCTTTTTTTTGCACCAAAACACAGAAATGCAGGAAAAGCAAATGATTACACAATATTTGTTTAAGGAAGTGAAACATGTCAAAATTGGGTTATATTGGTGTATTCAGCATTTTATACACCAAAGTCAAAATGCAGGCAAAACACTATATTTATTAAAACATATTATTTGTATGTGTTTTAAGGTGTTTTATGAAAAAAAAAAATTTTTTTCCATAAAACACCTTAGAAACACATAAGTAAGACTTTTTAACAAATATAGTGTTTTGCCAGCATTTCTGAGTTTTGGTGCACAAAATATTGGAAAACACCTAAATATTACCCAACCCATATTTGACATATATCAGTTCTTTAAGCGAATAGTGTTATTCATGCGTTTTGCCTGCTTTTCTGTGTTTTGGTACAAAAGAAAGCTGAAAACTACTAAAATAACACTTTATCTTCCTCTTTCTTTGGTGTCTCTATATTGCCTTGTTTTCATCAATTTTATTGTTCTGAGGCATAAAAATGTAAAATGACTTGAATATACAAAATTTCTAATCGATAGTTTTTTTTTTTTTCATAAAACACCTAAAAAACACATAATTAAAACATTTTAACAAATATAGTGTTTTGACTACGTTTCTGAGTTTGGTGCATAAAATGCTGGAAACACCAAAATAACCCATTGTTGACATAATTCAGTTCCTTAAACAAATAGTATTTTATCATGCGTTTTGCCTGCATTTCTGTGTTTTAGTGCAAAAAATGCTGAAACTACTAAAATAACACGTTATTGTTACTTGTACTTTGGTTTTTCTATATTGGCTTGTTTTCATCAATTCTATTGTTTTGAAACATAAAAATGTAAAATGACTTGAATATAAAAAATTTTCAATAGAGATAATCTTTTTCATAAAACACCTTGAAAACACATATAATAAGAAGTTTCAATAAATATAGTGTTTTGCCTGCATTTCTGAGTTTTGGTGCATAAAATGCTGGAAAACACCATAATAACCCATTTTTGACATATTTCAGTTCCTTTAACAAATAGTGTGTAATCATGCGTTTTGCCTGCATTTTTTGTGTTTTCCTGCAAAAAGAAGCCAATATAGAGAAATGCAATTAGAAGTAACCAAGACTAGTTATTTTAATAGCTTTCAGCTTTTTTTGCACCAAAACACAAAAATGCAGACAAAACGCATGATTACACATTATTTGTTTAAGGAACTGAAATATGTGAAAAATGGGTTATTAATGTGTTTTCCAGCATTTTATGCACCAAAACTCAGAAATACACGCAAAAGAATATATTTTTTCAAACGTCTTATTTATGTGCTTTTAAAATGTTTTATGAAAAAAAAAAAAAATTTGATTGAAAATGTTGTATATTAATTTCATTTTACATTGTTATGTTTCAAAACAATAAAATTAATGAAAGTAAGCCAATATAGAGAAACAAAAGTAAAAGTTAGAAAAACATGTTATTTTATTAGTTTTCAGCTTTTTTTTGCACCAAAACACAGAAATGCAGGAAAAGCAAATGATTACACAATATTTGTTTAAGGAAGTGAAATATGTCAAAAATGGGTTATATTGGTGTATTCCAGCATTTTATACACCAAAAGTCAAAATTGCAGGCAAAACACTATATTTATTAAAACATATTATTTATGTTTTTTAAGGTGTTTTATGAAAAAAAATTTTTTTTTTCATAAAACACCTTAAAACACATAAATAAGACTTTTTAACAAATATAGTGTTTTGCCAGCATTTCTGAGTTTTGGTGCACAAAATATTGGAAAACACCTAAATATTACCCAACCCATATTTGACATATATCAGTTCTTTAACAAATAGTGTTATTCATGCGTTTTGCCTGCTTTTCTGTGTTTTGGTACAAAAGAAAGCTGAAAACTACTAAAATAACACTTTATCTTCCTCTTTCTTTGGTGTCTCTATATTGCCTTGTTTTCATCAATTTTATTGTTCTGAGGCATAAAAATGTAAAATGACTTGAATATACAAAATTTCTAATCGATAGTTTTTTTTTCATAAAACACCTAAAAAACACATAATTAAAACATTTTAACAAATATAGTGTTTTGACTACGTTTCTGAGTTTTGGTGCATAAAATGCTGGAAACACCAAAATAACCCATTGTTGACATAATTCAGTTCCTTAAACAAATAGTATTTTATCATGCGTTTTGCCTGCATTTCTGTGTTTTAGTGCAAAAAATGCTGAAACTACTAAAATAACACGTTATTCTTACTTGTACTTTGGTTTCTCTATATTGGCTTGTTTTCATCAATTCTATCGTTTTGAAACATAAAATGTAAAATGACTTGAATATAAAAAATTTTCAATAGTGATAATCTTTTTTCATAAAACACCTTGAAAACACATATATAAGAAGTTTCAATAAATATAGTGTTTTGCCTGCATTTCTGAGTTTTGGTGTATAAAATGCTGGAAAACACCATAATAACCCTTTTGACATATTTCAGTTCCTTTAACAAATAGTGTGTATTCATGCGTTTTGCCTGCATTTTGTGTTTTCTGCAAAAACAAGCCAATATAGAGAAATGCAAGTAGAAGTAACCAAGACGAATTATTTTAATAGCTTTCAGCTTTTTTTGCACCAAAACACAAAATGTAGGCAAAACGCATGATTACACACTTTGTTTAAGGAATTGAAATATGTCAAAATGGTTATTAAGTTGTTTTCCTGCATTTTATGCACCAAAACTCAGAGATTCACGCAAAGACTATATTTCTTCAAACGTCTTATTTATGTGCTTTCAATATGTTTTATGAAATAAAAAAACTTGATTGAAAATTTTGTATATTAATTTCATTTTACATTGTTATGTTTTACATTGTTAGTGTTTTGCCTGCTTTTCTGAGTTTTGGTGCATAAAATGCTGGAAAACACCAAAATAACCCATTGTTGACATAATTCAGTTCCTTAAACAAATAGTATTTTATCACGCGTTTTGCCTGCATTTTTGTGTTTTCGTGCAAAAAATGCTGAAACTACTAAAATAACACGTTATTGTTACTTTTACTTTGGTTTCTCTATATTGGCTTGTTTTCATCAATTCTATTGTTTTGAAGCATAAAAATGTAAAATGACTTGAATATAAAAAAATTTTCAATGGAGATTGTCTTTTTTCATAAAACACCTTGAAAACACATAAATAAGAAGTTTAAAAAGATATAGTGTTTTGCCTGTATTTCTGAGTTTTAGTGCATAAAATGCTGGAAAACACCATAATAACCCATTTTTGACATATTTCAGTTCCTTTAACAAATAGTGTGTAATCATGCGTTTTGCCTGCATTTTTGTGTTTTCCTGCAAAACAAGCCAATATAGAAAATGCAATTAGAAGTAACCAAGACTAGTTATATTAATATCTTTCAGCTTTTTGCACCAAAACACAAAATGCAGACAAAACGCATGATTACACATTATTTGTTTAAGGAACTGAAATATGTGAAAATGGTTATTAATGTTTTCCAGCATTTTATGCACCAAAACTCAGAAATACAAAAAATATATTTTTTCAAACGTCTTATTTATGTGCTTTTAAAATGTTTTATGAAAAAAAAAAATTTGATTGAAAATTTTGTATATTAATTTCATTTTACATTGTTATGTTTCAAAACAATAAATTTCATGAAAATAAGCCAATATAGAGAAACAAAAGTAAAAGTAAGAAAAACATGTTATTTTATTAGTTTTCAGCTTTTTGCACCAAAACACAGAAATGCAGGAAAAGCAAATGATTACACAATATTTGTTTAAGGAAGTGAAATATGTCAAAATGGTTATATTGGTGTATTCAGCATTTTATACACCAAAAGTCAAAATTGCAGGCAAAACACTATATTTATTAAAACATATTATTTATGTGTTTTTAAGGTGTTTTATGAAAAAGAAAAATTTTTCCATAAAACACCTTAAAAACACATAAATAAGACTTTTTAACAAATATAGTGTTTTGCCAGCATTTCTGAGTTTTGGTGCACAAAATATTGGAAAACACCTAAATATTACCCAACCCATATTTGACATATATCAGTTCTTTAAGCAAATAGTGTTATTCATGCGTTTTGCCTGCTTTTCTGTGTTTTGGTACAAAAGAAAGCTGAAAACTACTAAAATAACACTTTATCTTCCTCTTTCTTTGGTGTCTCTATATTGCCTTGTTTTCATCAATTTTATTGTTCTGAGGCATAAAAATGTAAAATGACTTGAATATACAAAATTTCTAATCGATAGTTTTTTTTCATAAAACACCTAAAAAACACATAATTAAAACATTTTAACAAATATAGTGTTTTGACTACGTTTCTGAGTTTTGGTGCATAAAATGCTGGAAACACCAAAATAACCCATTGTTGACATAATTCAGTTCCTTAAACAAATAGTATTTTATCATGCGTTTTGCCTGCATTTCTGTGTTTTAGTGCAAAAAATGCTGAAACTACTAAAATAACACGTTATTGTTACTTGTACTTTGGTTTCTCTATATTGGCTTGTTTTCATCAATTCTATCGTTTTGAAACATAAAAATGTAAAATGACTTGAATATAAAAAATTTTCAATAGAGATAATCTTTTTTCATAAAACACCTTGAAAACACATATATAAGAAGTTTCAATAAATATAGTGTTTTGCCTGCATTTCTGAGTTTTGGTGTATAAAATGCTGGAAAACACCATAATAACCCCTTTTTGACATATTTCAGTTCCTTTAACAAATAGTGTGTAATCATGCGTTTTGCCTGCATTTTTTGTGTTTTCCTGCGAAAAGAAGCCAATATAGAGAAATGCAAGTAGAAGTAACCAAGACTAGTTATATTAATATCTTTCAGCTTTTTTGCACCAAAACACAAAATGCAGACAAAACGCATGATTACACACTTTGTTTAAGGAACTGAAATATGTCAAAAATGGTTATTAATGTTTTTTCCTGCATTTTATGCACCAAAACTCAGAAATTCACGCAAAAGACTATATTTTTTCAAACGTCTTATTTATGTGCTTTTAAATATGTTTTATGAAAAAAAAAAATTTGATTGAAAATTTTGTATATTAATTTCATTTTACATTGTTATGTTTTTTTTAATGAGTTTAGAGTTTAATGGTTTTGTTTTACATTAATGCTCTTTCACTCGTTCACTTCTGGTTCTAGGTCAGTGTTGGATGCCTGAGAAGAGAGTTTATATTGTCTAATATTTTTCGAAAGAAATATAAAGTGGAAATGGCTGGACGTTTTGGCAGCGTTATAAGTGGAAATGTTTATATACTCTTTATATACTTAATTTAGACAGTTTTTTAAAACTAGTTAAGCAGGAGATGTTTTGATGGTTTGGATATTAATTAAAGTATCTAATAAGTCATAAAAAAGTAAGCATTCGGCCTTGGCTTCGTTTTTTCTTTAAGTCATTTTTAAAATTATATACGTAATTCAGCCGATTCGCCACTATTCCCGCGCTCTTGATGACGTCACAGCCAAGGTGGTGACTCATGGCCCAGGCTGGCGTCCCTCCCTCCCTACCGCCCAGTTCGTCGATATTTTGCCTAATATCTAGTGATTTCTACGTGTTTTCATGTGTTTCTTGGCTCAGGTGTGTAGATAATAGTAGCAGAAGGAAGAAGAAGAGAAATAAATGAGGATGAGGAGGAAGGAAGGATAAAGGGAGGAATAAGTGTAGGAGCAGGCAAGCTACAATAGGTACTCTCCCTCCACTTCCTCAATATTTTGCCTAATATCTCGTGTTTTCTAAGTGTTTTGATGTGTTTCTAGGCTCAGGCGTGTAGATGGAAGCAGTAGAAGAAAGAAAAAAAGGAAGAGGACGAAGAAGAAAGGAAAAATGGAAGTGGAAGAGGAGGAGGAGCCAAGCCACAATATTTAGGTAAGTCCCTTTTTAATGTTACCGTTCTTTATAACGCATTTTTGTGTTTTGGGTTATACCTGAAGTATTTTGAGTATGTTTGGTAGTGTTGCAGGGTGTTTTCAGTGTGTGTTGGATGTTTTTAGGTATATTTTACATATCTTGAGTGTGGTGTAGAGGGGTATTTGAATGTATGGGTGTGTTCTGAGTGCGGTTAGGAGAATTTCGAGGTGTTGTATGGTGTTTTAGATTAGTTTTAAGGGTTTGAAGTGGTCTGTGCGATTGTGTGGAGTGTGTGGGGATGATTTTGGTGTAGTTAGATGTTTCTAGTTGAGTTATGGGTTTATTTGTTAATATTTTGAAGTGTTGCATAGTGTTTTGAGTGTGTTTTGGGTTAATGTCCTCACTTACTTTTGCTAGTCTTGTATAATTTCATGGTATGATGGACGCAGCTGAGGTGGGCCTCCGCTGTGGCCAGGCAGTTCAGCCTTGCCGTCAACCCTCCAGGTGATGAGTGAGTTGCCGGTTGAGCTGGAGTGTCCTGGTATTGGGGGCTCGTCTGGTATTGTAGACAACCATCTGTGTAACCTTTTCGTGAAGAGGTCCGGTGTGACCCCTGGCAGGTTCGTGATGGTGTCCGGCACAGCGTTGAAGAGGTGAGCACCATTGTGTGAGAAGCAGTTGTCCATGCAAGTCTTTATTTTATGAGCCGTTGCTTCACATAGCACAACCGCCCTCTTCTTGGATGTGGTCAAGTTGTATAGGCAGGATATCAACATGTTAGAAGCAGTTCAGAGAAGAGCAACTAGGATGATACCAGCATTAAAGTGGCTGGAGTATAGAGATAGATTAAAGGAATTAAACATGTTTTCATTTGAGAGGAGATGTATAAGAGGGGATATGATAGAGTTATTTAAAATGTTCTCAGATACAAACTACATAGATGTGAGATCTTTCTTTACCTTAGAGGAGGGAAATAGGACTAGAAATCATGGCAGGAAGATTAGAAAGCAAGGCTGCAGGTTAGATATAAGAAAATATTTCTTTAGTCGTAGACTTCTGGAATGCGTTGCCAGAGACGGTTGTAAATAGCACTAGTTTGACAATGTTTAAAAACAGATTAGATAAGCACTTAAATTTATTAGATTTATAATTATGTATAGCGCTGCATGATAGTTTTATAAGAAATTTACTATAGTTAAACAAGACATGATCCCCATGTATGGGGACCACAAATTGTAGAGGATTTCGCTGCAGGACTTAGCCCTGTTAATGGGCCAAATATTTAAAATTAGTATATAATGTATTGTGTACTTGTAAGTGTATCTTTAAGTACTGATGACGAGGTCACTGTGCGACTGATACAGGATAACCTAGATGGGCCCTGGTGGCCCTTTGTTTTAATATTATTTATGTTATGTTATGCCCACATTTGGTACAAGGCCCTCCAGGATCTTGGGATTTTGAGCATTTTAAAGTGGTTTGGGTGTGTTTTGTGGTGTATATTCTGATTGTGATTTGTAAAGCGCAGGGCAGGCATGTTTTTTGGGGGTGATTGAAATATTAGTGTTAGTGAAACAGGAGTCTTTTAGAAATACAACTTAGGCGACCACTGTTTTCAAAGTCCACAGTTAGGAGGAAGTTTGTTCTTAAGAGTGTTTCTGCTTTTGATTTGATAGATATCATGTTAATCTGTCAATAGATCATCAAACATCCCTTCAAAACTGGAGGGGTTTGGGTGTGTTTTGGGGTTTTTGGGGTGTTTGGGGTGAAAGAGTGTGTTTTTGTGGGGTTTGGGTGTGTTTTTGGGTGTTTGAGTGTTTTGGGGATTTGGGGATATTTGGGTGTGTGATTAGGGATGTTTTTTGGGGTGTTTTGAGTGTGCTTTGGTTGTGTTTAGGATGTGTTTGGGTGATGTTTGGATGTGTGTCTCATCTGCATGTTCAAACACTAGCAGGTGGTGTGACTTCATTTTTATTTTTTTTCTTACTTTTCAACAATGGTTGTGGTGGTAGTGGTGGTTGTGGTGGTGGTGGTGGTGGTGATAGTGATGGTGGTGGTGGTGGTGATGGTTGTGGTGATGGTGGTGGTGGTGGTGGTGTGGTGGTGGTGGTGGTGTGGTGGTGGTGGTGGTGGTGGTGGTGGTGGTGGTGGTGGTGGTGGTGGTGGTGTGGTGATGGTGGTGGTGGTGGTGGTGGTGGTGGTGGTGGTGGTGGTGGTGTGGTGGTGGGTGGTGGTGGTGGTGGTGGTGGTGGTGGTGGTGGTGGTGGTGGTGGTGTGGTGGTGGTGGTGTGGTGGTGGTGTGTGGTGGTGGTGGTGGTGGTGGTGTGGTGGTGGTGGTGGTGGTGGTGGTGGTGGTGGTGGTGGTGGTGGTGGTGGTGGTGGTGGTGGTGGTGGTGGTGGTGGTGGTGGTGGTGGTGGTGGTGGTGGTGGTGGTGGTGGTGGTGGTGATGGTGGTGGTGGTGGTGGTGGTGGGTGGTGTGGTGGTGGTGGTGGTGGTGGTGGTGGTGGTGGTGGTGGTGGTGGTGGTGGTGGTGGTGGTGGTGGTGGTGGTGGTGGTGGTGGTGGTGGTGGTGGTGGTGGTGGTGGTGGTGGTGGTGGCGGAGGTAGGGGTGATGGTGGAAATGGGTGATGGTGGAGTTGGATCAGTGAAAATGGGTGAATGGAAAAGAGTAGTGGTAGTGGAAATGGATCAGCAGAAATGGGTGAAAGTGGAAATGGGTGATGGTGAAAATGGGTGGTGTTGGAAACCAGTGATGGTGGAAATAGACAAAATTAATTTTTTTTAATTTGAAAGTCAACTTTTTTAATTTGAAGTTCAGGTTTTTTCATTTGAAAGTTAAAAGGTGTACACTTATCCAATTTTTCTTTGAACTCTGCACACTCATTGGTGACACCACTTCTTCACCCAAACTGTTCCACGTCTCAACACATCTTTGCGGGAAACTCTATTTTTTAACATCTCTCAGACATCTTCCCTTCCTCAGCTTTTTACTATGCGATCTTGTTGTTTGAATGTCATATTCTTCTCTCAGTCTAACCTAACCTTGTCATTTTATTGATTGATTGATTTTTTTTCCCTAACCTAATCTAATCTAACCTAACCAAACATTTGCAGGTCCGCAGAAAACAACACGCCGATTTATTTGAAGTCAAGGACGGAGATTAAAACGGCCTTGAAAAACACCACACCTGTTTTGTCCACCGCCATCACCACCTTTTCCCAGATCAAGGAAGTGTATTACAGACTCACACATAAGGAAGAGGTGTGAGTGAGTGTGTTTCGATACATTTGGGTGTGTTTTGTGTCTGTTTGGGTGTGTTTTGAGGTGTTTTGAATGTGTTAGGTGTGTTTTAGGGTTCTTGGGAGCATTTGGGGTGTGTTTTGGATGTGTTTTGAGTTTGTTTAGATGTGTTTTGGTATGTTTGGATATATTCAGGTGTGTTTGAGTGTGTTTCATGTGTTTTGGTATGTTTGGGTATATTGAGGTGTGTTTGGGTGTGTTTTGAGTGTGTTTAGATGTGTTTTGGTATGTTTGGGTATATTGAGGTGTGTTTGAATGTGTTTGGGTGTGCACTACCATCTATACAAGACTTATATTATAAAGACAGTATATAAATATCACTGATATGTTACATGAAACAAACAGCTCTCAAACATTTTACTTGAGTGGGAAAGGAGTGCTAGAACAAGCAAGGAGAGAATGTATGGACAGAGGGAGGTGGAGGCTCTTCTGCCGTAGCCACCCGTTATGGGACACTCCTGCAGAGAGTGAGGCATAAGAGAATAGAATAGATAAATAGATTCAAACAAATTGAACTACTATACTTACTGATAATGGTATCCTGCAACTTCAAGATGGCAAAAACTGTGTTTCTCTCCTTTGCCACAGCAGTTGTATTGCACAGCCAAGGAGTTTGTCACAGCATACCTAAGAATGCACTTCATTGTGTCTTGCAGGTTAGCACCCCTATCACACAAAAATGTGCAATCTGAAATGGAAAAGAAAAATCTTATACCTAATCTAACACACACAATCATTCACAAATAATCACCACTCCAATGCTTACCATAAACTAATTTGAAGTAATATCCCACTCAATTGAAAACTCAAGAAAACTGCTTGTTCAGCTTTATATTCACCCTTGCATTGGATTTGGTAAGTTGAGGTTGTTATTTAAGCCTCATTATCACTGCAATAAAGTACTAAGCATTAACCTGAACCACGTGACTCCTATACTGATCTCCGTTAATAATGAAATACTAGCTTTGATAAGCACACCACACTAACTCCCTCCTTCTCCTCTTTACAGGTGAGTACCTGTATCACAGGTCACACCGTGGACTGACACCGCTGGAGCAACCCTTCGAATAAAGTCTAGTACAAATTACGGTTTGCTAGGCATTAGGTGTTAGGCATAGGCGATAGGCAGCATGGCTAACCATTCTCTTCCAGGTACATGTTAATTATCTAGTCTTCTCCAGTAATGCCCTGGTTAGCGCACCGTGGCGGCAATCCTAGAGCCTCAGTTTTATTTATTTTTTGGGTGTGTGGTTTGATATGGTATTTTTTGTTGTTCCAGGGTTGCGTGGTAGGTGCGTTCACTGGTCTGGGCTGTGTTGGTGCGTGTTCTGAAGAGATGACTGCAGAAACGCTGGCTGCTGATGACTACAGCCGCACAGAGGTAGTGTATTGTACAAGCTGGATGGAAGTATGCAAACCTCGCAATGAAGATGGAAAAGTTGAGGAAATGGTTCTTCTATCTTGACTTTTGCCTAAAATAAGCATCTTGTGTGTGTGTGTGTGTGTGTGTGTGTGTGTGTGTGTGTGTGTGTGTGTGTGTGTGTGTGTGTATTTACCTAGTTCTAGTTTTACAGAGCCTGGGATTTATGCTTGTGTGGCCCCGTCTCCATATCTACACTTATCCAATCTTACTTTAAAAGTATGCACACTCGTTGCAGACACTACTTCATTTAAACTGTTCCACGTCTCAATACATCTTTGCGGGAAACTATATATTTTTACATCTCTCAGACGTGTGTGTGTGTGTGTGTGTAGGTAAGATTATTATTATTTTTTTTACAGGTCTAATTAATACTTATTTCTTACAGGTCAAACTAATATCTCTCCTTTTCTCTGGCAGGACAAACTAATCTTTCTCAGTTTTTTAAACATATAGTGTTATTCATGCGTTTTGCCTGTTTTTCATTGTTTTGGTGCGTGAAAAAATCTGAAAACACTTTTTTCCCTCTTTCTTTGGTTTCTTTATATTGCCTTGTTTTCATCAATTTTATCGTTCTAAGGTATAAAAATGTGAAATGACGAATATAAAAAATTTTCAATCGATATAGTCTTTTTCCATAAAACACCTTGAAAACACATAAATAAGACGTTTCAACAAATATAGTGTTTTGCCTGCATTTCTGAGTTTTGGTGCATAAAATGCTGGAAAACACCTAAATAACCCATTGTTGACATATATCAGTTCGTTAAACAAATAGTGTTATTCATGCGTTTTGCCTGCTTTTCTATGTTTTGGTGCAAAAAAAAAAACTGAAAACTACTAAAATAATAGTTTTTTGTTCCTCTTTCTTTTGTTTCTCTATATTGCCTTGTTTTCATCAAGTTCATCGTTCTGAGGCATAAAAATGTAAAATGGCTTGAATGTACAATTTTTTTTTTTTTTTTTTTTTTTTTTTTATACCTTAAAAACACATAAATAAGACATTATAAGAAATATAGTGTTTTCCCTGCATTTCTGAGTTTTGGTGCATGAAATACTTGAAAACACCAAAATAACCCATTTTTGACATATTTCAGTTCCTTAAACAAATATTGTTTAATCATGCGTTTTGCCTGCATTTCTGTGTTTTGGTGAAAAAAAAGCTGAAAACTACTAAACTAACAAGTTTTCCTTACTTTTTCTTTGGTTGTCTCTATATTGGCTTTTCATCAATTTTATCATTTAGAAGTATAACAATGTAAAATGACTTTAATATTCAAAACTCTCAATCGATAGTTTTTTTTTTTTTTTTTTTTTTTTTTTTTTTTTTTTTTTTTCCATAAAACTCCTTAAAAACACATAAATAAGACATATAGTGTTTTGCCTGCATTTCTGAGTTTTGGTGCATAAAATGCTGGATAACATCAAAATAACCCATTGTTGACATAATTCAGTTCCTTAAACAAATAGTGTTTTATCATGTGTTTTGCCTGCATTTCTGTGTTTTAGTGCAAAAAATGCTGAAACTACTAAAATAACACGTTATTGTTACTTTTACTTTGGTTTCTCTATATTGGCTTGTTTTCATCAATTCTATCGTTTTGAAGCATAAAAATGTAAAATGACTTGAATAAAAAATTTTCAATGAAAATAAAACACCTTGAAAACACATAAATAAGAAGTTTCAATAAATATAGTGTTTTGCCTGCATTTCTGAGTTTTAGTGCATAAAATGCTGGAAAACACCATAATAACCCATTTTTGACATATTTCAGTTCCTTAAACAAATAGTTTGTAATCATGCGTTTTGCCTGCATTTTGTGTTTTCCTGCAAAAAAAGCCAATATAGAGAAATGCAAGTAGAAGTAACCAAGACGAGTTATTTTAATAGGCTTCAGCTTTTTTGCACCAAAACACAAAATGCAGACAAAATGCATGATTACACATTATTTGTTTAAGGAACTGAAATATGTCAAAATGGTTATTAATGTTTTTCCTGCATTTATGCACCAAAACTCAGAAATGCACGCAAAGACTATATTTCTTCAAACGTCTTATTTATGTGCTTTTAATGTTTTATGAAAAAAAAACTTGATTGAAAATTTTGTATATTAATTACATTTTACATTGTTATGTTTCAAAATGATAAAATTGATGAAAACAAGCCAATATTGAGAAATGAAAGTAAAAGTAAGAAAAATTTTATTATTTTAGTAGTTTCAGCTTTTTTTTTTATACACAAAAGTCAAAACCAAAACACAGAAATGCAGGAAAAACAAATTATTACACAATATTTGTTTAAGGAACTGAAATATGTAAAAAATGGGTTATATTGGTGTATTCCAGCATTTTATACACCAAAAACTCAGAAATGCAGGCAAAACACTATATTTGTTAAAACATCTTATTTATGTGTTTTTAAGGTGTTTTATGATTTTTTTTTTTTCAATCGATAGTTTTTTTTTCAAAAAACACCTTAAAAACACATAAATAAGACTTTTTAACAAATATAGTGTTTTGCCAGCATTTCTGAGTTTTGCTGCATAAAATGCTGGAAAACACTAAAATAACCCATTGTTGACATAATTCAGTTCCCTAAACAAATAGTGTTTTATCATGCATTTCGCCTGCATTTCTGTGTTTTAGTGCAAAAAATGCTGAAACTACTAAAATGACTCGTTATTGTTACTTTTACTTTGGTTTCTCTATATTGGCTTGTTTTCATCAATTCTATTGTTTTGAAGCATAAAAATGTAAAATGACTTGAATATAAAAAAATTTCAATGGAGATAGTCTTTTTTCATAAAACACCTTGAAAACACATAAATAAGAAGTTTAAAAATATAGTGTTTTGCCTGCATTTCTGAGTTTTAGTGCATAAAATGCTGGAAAACACCATGATAACCCATTTTGACATATTTCAGTTCCTTTAACAAATAGTGTGTAATCATGCGTTTTGCCTGCATTTTTGTGTTTTCTGCAAAAAAGCCAATATAGAGAAATGCAAAAAAGCAATTAAGTAACAAGACTTATTATTTTAATAGCTTTCAGCTTTTTGCACCAAAACACAAAATGCAGAGAAAACGCATGATTACACATTTTTGTTTAAGGAACTGAAATATCTCAAAATTGGTTATTAAGTGTTTTCCTGCATTTTATGCACCAAAACTCAGAAATGCACGCAAAAGACTATATTTCTTCAAACGTCTTATTTATGTGCTTTTAAAATATGTGTTTTAAAATTTTTATGAAAAAAAAAGAAAATTGATTGAAAATTTTGTATATTAATTTCATTTTACATTGTTATGTTTTACGTTGTTAGTGTTTTGCCTGCTTTTCTGAATTTTGGTGCATAAAATGCTGGAAAACACCAAAATAACCTATTTTTGACATAATTCAGTTCCTTAAACAAATAGTATTTTATCACGCGTTTTGCATGCATTTCTGTGTTTTAGTGCAAAAAATGCTGAAACTACTAAAATAACACGTTATTGTTACTTGTACTTTGGTTTCTCTATATTGGCTTGTTTTCATCAATTCTATTGTTTTGAAGCATAAAAATGTAAAATGACTTGAATATAAAAAAATTTTCAATGGAGATAGTCTTTTTTCATAAAACACCTTGAAAACACATAAATAAGAAGTTTAAAAAATATAGTGTTTTGCCTGCATTTCTGAGTTTTAGTGCATAAAATGCTGGAAAACACCATAATAACCCATTTTGACATATTTCAGTTCCTTTAACAAATAGTGTGTAATCATGCGTTTTGCCTGCATTTTGTGTTTTCCTGCAAAAAAGCCAATATAGAAAAATGCAATTAGAAGTAACCAAGACTAGTTATTTTAATATCTTTCAGCTTTTTTGCACCAAAACACAAAATGCAGACAAAACGCATGATTACACATTATTTGTTTAAGGAACTGAAATATGTGAAAATGGGTTATTAATGTTTTCAGCATTTTATGCACCAAAACTCAGAAATACACGCAAAAGACTATATTTTTTCAAACGTCTTATTTATGTGCTTTTAAAATGTTTTATGAAAAAAAAAAAAAAAATTGATTGAAAATGTTGTATATTAATTTCATTTTACATTGTTATGTTTCAAAACAATAAAATTGATGAAAATAAGCCAATATAGAGAAACAAAAGTAAAAGTAAAAAAACATGTTATTTTATTAGTTTTCAGCTTTTTTTTGCACCAAAACACAGAAATGCAGGAAAAGCAAATGATTACACAATATTTGTTTAAGGAAGTGAAATATGTCAAAAATGGGTTATATTGGTGTATTCCAGCATTTTATACACCAAAAGTCAAAATTGCAGGCAAAACACTATATTTATTAAAACATATTATTTATGTTTTTTAAGGTGTTTTATGAAAAAAAAATTTTCCATAAAACACCTTAAAAACACATAAATAAGACTTTTAACAAATATAGTGTTTTGCCAGCATTTCTGAGTTTTGGTGCACAAAATATTGGAAAACACCAAATACCCAACCCATATTTGACATATATCAGTTCTTTAAGCAAATAGTGTTATTCATGCGTTTTGCCTGCTTTTCTGTGTTTTGGTACAAAAAAAGCTGAAAACTACTAAAATAACACTTTATCTTCCTCTTTCTTTGGTGTCTCTATATTGCCTTGTTTTCATCAATTTTATTGTTCTGAGGCATAAAATGTAAAATGACTTGAATATACAAAATTTCAATCGATAGTTTTTTTTTTCATAAAACACCTGAAAAACACATAATTAAAACATTTTAACAAATATAGTGTTTTGACTACGTTTCTGAGTTTTGGTGCATAAAATGCTGGAAAACACCAAAATAACCCATTGTTGACATAATTCAGTTCCTTAAACAAATAGTATTTTATCATGCGTTTTGCCTGCATTTCTGTGTTTTAGTGCAAAAAATGCTGAAACTACTAAAATAACACGTTATTCTTACTTGTACTTTGGTTTCTCTATATTGGCTTGTTTTCATCAATTCTATCGTTTTGAAACATAAAAATGTAAAATGACTTGAATATAAAAAATTTTCAATAGTGATAATCTTTTTTCATAAAACACCTTGAAAACACATAAATAAGAAGTTTCAATAAATATAGTGTTTTGCCTGCATTTCTGAGTTTTGGTGCATAAAATGCTGGAAAACACCATAATAACCCATTTTGACATATTTCAGTTCCTTTAACAAATAGTGTGTATTCATGTATTTGCCTTTTGCCTGCATTTTTGTGTTTTCTGCAAAAACAAGCCAATATAGAAAATGCAAGTAAAGTAACCAAGACGAATTATTTTAATAGCTTTCAGCTTTTTTGCACCAAAACACAAAATGCAGGCAAAACGCATGATTACACATTTTTTAAGGAATTGAAATATGTCAAAATGGTTATTGTTGTTTTCCTGCATTTTATGCACCAAAACTCAGAAATTCACGCAAAGACTATATTTCTTCAAACGTCTTATTTATGTGCTTTCAATATGTTTTATGAAATAAAAAAACTTGATTGAAAATTTTGTATATTAATTTCATTTTACATTGTTATGTTTTACATTGTTAGTGTTTTGCCTGCTTTTCTGAGTTTTGGTGCATAAAATGCTGGAAAACACCAAAATAACCCATTGTTGACATAATTCAGTTCCTTAAACAAATAGTATTTTATCACGCGTTTTGCCTGCATTTCTGTGTTTTAGTGCAAAAAATGCTGAAACTACTAAAATAACACGTTATTGTTACTTTTACTTTGGTTTCTCTATATTGGCTTGTTTTCATCAATTCTATTGTTTTGAAGCATAAAAATAAAATGACTTGAATATAAAAATTTTCAATGGAGATAGTCTTTTTCATAAAACACCTTGAAAACACATAAATAAGAAGTTTAAAAAATATAGTGTTTTGCCTGCATTTCTGAGTTTTAGTGCATAAAATGCTGGAAAACACCATAATAACCCATTTTTGACATATTTCAGTTCCTTTAACAAATAGTGTGTAATCATGCGTTTTGCCTGCATTTTGTGTTTTCCTGCAAAAAAGCCAATATAGAAAATGCAATTAGAAGTAACCAAGACTAGTTATTTTAATATCTTTCAGCTTTTTTGCACCAAAACACAAAATGCAGACAAAACGCATGATTACACATTATTTGTTTAAGGAACTGAAATATGTAAAAATGGTTATTAATGTTTTCAGCATTTTATGCACCAAAACTCAGAAATACACAAAAAATATATTTTTTCAAAGGTCTTATTTATGTGCTTTTAATGTTTTATGAAATAAAAAAAACTTGATTGAAAATTTTGTATATTTATTTCATTTTACATTGATATGTTTCAAAACAATAAAATTGAAAAAAATAAGCCAATATAGAGAAACAAAAGTAAAAGTTAGAAAAACATGTTATTTTATTAGTTTTCAGCTTTTTTTGCACCAAAACACAGAAATGCAGGAAAAGCAAATGATTACACAATATTTGTTTAAGGAAGTGAAATATGTCAAAAATGGGTTATATTGGTGTATTCCAGCATTTTATACACCAAAAGTCAAAATTGCAGGCAAAACACTATATTTATTAAAACATATTATTTATGTGTTTTTAAGGTGTTTTATGAAAAAGAAAAATTTTTCCATAAAACACCTTAAAAACACATAAATAAGACTTTTTAACAAATATAGTGTTTTGCCAGCATTTCTGAGTTTTGGTGCACAAAATTGGAAAACACCAAATATTAAACCCATATTTGACATATATCAGTTCTTTAAGCAAATAGTGTTATTCATGCGTTTTGCCTGCTTTTCTGTGTTTTGGTACAAAAGAAAGCTGAAAACTACTAAAATAACACTTTATCTTCCTCTTTCTTTGGTGTCTCTATATTGCCTTGTTTTCATCAATTTTATTGTTCTGAGGCATAAAAATGTAAAATGACTTGAATATACAAAATTTCTAATAGATAGTTTTTTTTTTTCATAAAACACCTAAAAAACACATAATTAAAACATTTTAACAAATATAGTGTTTTGACTACGTTTCTGAGTTTTGGTGCATAAAATGCTGGAAAACACCAAAATAACCCATTGTTGACATAATTCAGTTCCTTAAACAAATAGTATTTTATCATGCGTTTTGCCTGCATTTCTGTGTTTTAGTGCAAAAAATGCTGAAACTACTAAAATAACACGTTATTGTTACTTGTACTTTGGTTTTCTATATTGGCTTGTTTTCATCAATTCTATTGTTTTGAAACATAAAAATGTAAAATGACTTGAATATAAAAATTTTCAATAGAGATAATCTTTTTCATAAAACACCTTGAAAACACATAAATAAGAAGTTTAATAAATATAGTGTTTTGCCTGCATTTCTGAGTTTTGGTGTATAAAATGCTGGAAAACACCATAATAACCCATTTTTGACATATTTCAGTTCCTTTAACAAATAGTGTGTAATCATGCGTTTTGCCTGCATTTTTGTGTTTTCCTGCAAAAAGAAGCCAATATAGAGAAATGCAATTAGAAGTAACCAAGACTAGTTATTTTAATAGCTTTCAGCTTTTTTTGCACCAAAACACAAAAATGCAGACAAAACGCATGATTACACATTATTTGTTTAAGGAACTGAAATATGTGAAAAATGGGTTATTAATGTGTTTTCCAGCATTTTATGCACCAAAACTCAGAAATACACGCAAAAGAATATATTTTTTCAAACGTCTTATTTATGTGCTTTTAAAATGTTTTATGAAAAAAAAAAAAAAAAAATTGATTGAAAATGTTGTATATTAATTTCATTTTACATTGTTATGTTTCAAAACAATAAAATTAATGAAAGTAAGCCAATATAGAGAAACAAAAGTAAAAGTTAAAAAAACGTTATTTTATTAGTTTTCAGCTTTTTTTTGCACCAAAACACAGAAATGCAGGAAAAGCAAATGATTACACAATATTTGTTTAAGGAAGTGAAATATGTCAAAAATGGGTTATATTGGTGTATTCCAGCATTTTATACACCAAAAGTCAAAATTGCAGGCAAAACACTATATTTATTAAAACATATTATTTATTTGTGTTTTTAAGGTGTTTTATGAAAAAGAAAAATTTTTTCATAAAACACCTTAAAACACATAAATAAGACTTTTAACAAATATAGTGTTTTGCCAGCATTTCTGAGTTTTGGTGCACAAAATGCTGGAAAACACCAAATATAAACCCATATTTGACATATATCAGTTCTTTAACAAATAGTGTTATTCATGCGTTTTGCCTGCTATTCTGTGTTTTGGTACAAAAGAAAGCTGAAAACTACTAAAATAACACTTTATTTTCCTCTTTCTTTGGTGTCTCTATATTGCTTTGTTTTCATCAATTTTATTGTTCTGAGACATAAAAATGTAAAATGACTTGAATATACAAAATTTCTAATAGAGTTTTTTTTTTTTTTTTCATAAAACACCTAAAAAACACATAATTAAAACATTTTAACAAATATAGTGTTTTGACTACGTTTCTGAGTTTGGTGCATAAAATGCTGGAAACACCAAAATAACCCATTGTTGACATAATTCAGTTCCTTAAACAAATAGTATTTTATCATGCGTTTTGCCTGCATTTCTGTGTTTTAGTGCAAAAAATGCTGAAACTACTAAAATAACACGTTATTCTTACTTGTACTTTGGTTTCTCTATATTGGCTTGTTTTCATCAATTCTATCGTTTTGAAACATAAAAATGTAAAATGACTTGAATATAAAAAATTTTCAATAGAGATAATCTTTTTTCATAAAACACCTTGAAAACACATAAATAAGAAGTTTCAATAAATATAGTGTTTTGCCTGCATTTCTGAGTTTTGGTGTATAAAATGCTGGAAAACACCATAATAACCCATTTTGACATATTTCAGTTCCTTTAACAAATAGTGTGTATTCATGCGTTTTGCCTGCATTTTTGTGTTTTCTGCAAAAAAAGCCAATATAGAAAATGCAAGTAAAGTAACCAAGACTTATTTTAATAGCTTTCAGCTTTTTTGCACCAAAACACAAAATGTAGGCAAAACGCATGATTACACATTTGTTTAAGGAATTGAAATATGTCAAAATGGTTATTGTTTTTTCCTGCATTTTATGCACCAAAACTCAGAATTCACGCAAAGACTATATTTCTTCAAACGTCTTATTTATGTGCTTTCAATATGTTTTATGAAATAAAAAAACTTGATTGAAAATTTTGTATATTAATTTCATTTTACATTGTTATGTTTTACATTATAGTGTTTTGCCTGCTTTTCTGAGTTTTGGTGCATAAAATGCTGGAAAACACCAAAATAACCCATTGTTGACATAATTCAGTTCCTTAAACAAATAGTATTTTATCACGCGTTTTGCCTGCATTTTGTGTTTTAGTGCAAAAATGCTGAAACTACTAAAATAACACGTTATTGTTACTTTTACTTTGGTTTCTCTATATTGGCTTGTTTTCATCAATTCTATTGTTTTGAAGCATAAAAATGTAAAATGACTTGAATATAAAAAAATTTTCAATGGAGATAGTCTTTTTTCATAAAACACCTTGAAAACACATAAATAAGAAGTTTAAAAATATAGTGTTTTGCCTGCATTTCTGAGTTTTGGTGCATAAAATGCTGGAAAACACCATAATAACCCATTTTGACATATTTCAGTTCCTTTAACAAATAGTGTGTAATCATGCGTTTTGCCTGCATTTTGTGTTTTTGCAAAAAAAGCCAATATAGAAAAATGCAATTAGAAGTAACCAAGACTAGTTATTTAATATCTTTCAGCTTTTTTGCACCAAAACACAAAATGCAGACAAAACGCATGATTACACATTATTTGTTTAAGGAACTGAAATATGTAAAATGGTTATTAATGTTTTCAGCATTTTATGCACCAAAACTCAGAAAACACAAAAGAATATATTTTTTCAAACGTCTTATTTATGTGCTTTTAAATGTTTTATGAAAAAAAAAAAATTTGATTGAAAATTTTGTATATTAATTTAATTTTACATTGTTATGTTTCAAAACGATAAAATTGATGAAATGAAGCCAATATAGAGAAACAAAAGTAAAAGTAAAAAAACATGTTTTTTATTAGTTTTCAGCTTTTTTGCACCAAAACACAGAAATGCAGGAAAAAAAATGATTACACAATATTTGTTTAAGGAAGTGAAATATGTCAAAATGGTTATATTGGTGTATTCAGCATTTTATACACCAAAAGTCAAAATGCAGGCAAAACACTATATTTATTAAAACATATTATTTATGTTTTTAGGTGTTTTATGAAAAAAAATTTTTTTTCATAAAACACCTTAAAACACATAAATAAGACTTTTAACAAATATAGTGTTTTGCCAGCATTTCTGAGTTTTGGTGCACAAAATTGGAAAACACCAAATATTACCCAACCCATATTTGACATATATCAGTTCTTTAACAAATAGTGTTATTCATGCGTTTTGCCTGCTTTTCTGTGTTTTGGTACAAAAAAAGCTGAAAACTACTAAAATAACACTTTATCTTCCTCTTTCTTTGGTGTCTCTATATTGCCTTGTTTTCATCAATTTTATTGTTCTGAGGCATAAAATGTAAAATGACTTGAATATACAAAATTTCTAATCGATAGTTTTTTTTCATAAAACACCTAAAAAACACATAATTAAAACATTTTAACAAATATAGTGTTTTGACTACGTTTCTGAGTTTTGGTGCATAAAATGCTGGAAAACACCAAAATAACCCATTGTTGACATAATTCAGTTCCTTAAACAAATAGTATTTTATCATGCGTTTTGCCTGCATTTCTGTGTTTTAGTGCAAAAAATGCTGAAACTACTAAAATAACACGTTATTGTTACTTGTACTTTGGTTTTCTATATTGGCTTGTTTTCATCAATTCTATTGTTTTGAAACATAAAAATGTAAAATGACTTGAATATAAAAATTTTCAATAGAGATAATCTTTTTCATAAAACACCTTGAAAACACATAAATAAGAAGTTTAATAAATATAGTGTTTTGCCTGCATTTCTGAGTTTTGGTGCATAAAATGCTGGAAAACACCATAATAACCCATTTTGACATATTTCAGTTCCTTTAACAAATAGTGTGTAATCATGCGTTTTGCCTGCATTTTTGTGTTTTCCTGCAAAAAAAGCCAATATAGAAAATGCAATTAGAAGTAACCAAGACTAGTTATTTTAATAGCTTTCAGCTTTTTGCACCAAAACACAAAATGCAGACAAAACGCATGATTACACATTATTTGTTTAAGGAACTGAAATATGTCAAAATGGGTTATTAATGTTTTTCAGCATTTTATGCACCAAAACTCAGAAATACACGCAAAAGAATATATTTTTCAAACGTCTTATTTATGTGCTTTTAAAATGTTTTATGAAAAAAAAAAAAAAATTTGATTGAAAATTTGTATATTAATTTCATTTTACATTGTTATGTTTCAAAACAATAAAATTAATGAAAATAAGCCAATATAGAGAAACAAAAGTAAAAGTTAAAAAACATGTTATTTTATTAGTTTTCAGCTTTTTGCACCAAAACACAGAAATGCAGGAAAAACAAAATGATTACACAATATTTGTTTAAGGAAGTGAAATATGTCAAAATGGTTATATTGGTGTTTCAGCATTTTATACACCAAAAGTCAAAATGCAGGCAAAACACTATATTTATTAAAACATATTATTTATGTGTTTTTAAGGTGTTTTATGAAAAAAAAATTTTTTTTTTCATAAAACACCTTAAAACACATAAATAAGACTTTTAACAAATATAGTGTTTTGCCAGCATTTCTGAGTTTTGGTGCATAAAATGCTGGAAAACACCAAATATAAACCCATATTTGACATATATCAGTTCTTTAACAAATAGTGTTATTCATGCGTTTTGCCTGCTTTTCTGTGTTTTGGTACAAAAAAAGCTGAAAACTACTAAAATAACACTTTATCTTCCTCTTTCTTTGGTGTCTCTATATTGCCTTGTTTTCATCAATTTTATTGTTCTGAGGCATAAAATGTAAAATGACTTGAATATACAAAATTTCAATAGATAGTTTTTTTTTTTTTTCATAAAACACCTAAAACACATAAATTAAAACATTTTAACAAATATAGTGTTTTGACTACGTTTCTGAGTTTTGGTGCATAAAATGCTGGAAAACACCAAAATAACCCATTGTTGACATAATTCAGTTCCTTAAACAAATAGTATTTTATCATGCGTTTTGCCTGCATTTCTGTGTTTTAGTGCAAAAAATGCTAAAACTACTAAAATAACACGTTATTCTTACTTGTACTTTGGTTTCTCTATATTGGCTTGTTTTCATCAATTCTATCGTTTTGAAACATAAAAATGTAAAATGACTTGAATATAAAAAATTTTCAATAGTGATAATCTTTTTTCATAAAACACCTTGAAAACACATAAATAAGAAGTTTCAATAAATATAGTGTTTTGCCTGCATTTCTGAGTTTTGGTGCATAAAATGCTGGAAAACACCATAATAACCCATTTTGACATATTTCAGTTCCTTTAACAAATAGTGTGTATTCATGCGTTTTGCCTGCATTTTGTGTTTTCTGCAAAAACAAGCCAATATAGAAAATGCAAGTAAAGTAACCAAGACGAATTATTTTAATAGCTTTCAGCTTTTTGCACCAAAACACAAAATGTAGGCAAAACGCATGATTACACATTTGTTTAAGGAATTGAAATATGTCAAAATGGTTATTATTGTTTTCCTGCATTTTATGCACCAAAACTCAGAATTCACGCAAAAGACTATATTTCTTCAAACGTCTTATTTATGTGTTTTCAATATGTTTTATGAAAAAAAAAACTTGATTGAAAATTTTATATATTAATTTCATTTTACATTGTTATGTTTTACATATAGTGTTTTGCCTGCTTTTCTGAGTTTTGGTGCATAAAATGCTGGAAAACACCAAAATAACCCATTGTTGACATAATTCAGTTCCTTAAACAAATAGTATTTTATCATGCGTTTTGCCTGCATTTCTGTGTTTTAGTGCAAAAATGCTGAAACTACTAAAATAACACGTTATTGTTACTTTTACTTTGGTTTCTCTATATTGGCTTGTTTTCATCAATTCTATTGTTTTGAAGCATAAAATGTAAAATGACTTGAATATAAAAATTTTCAATGGAGATAGTCTTTTTCATAAAACACCTTGAAAACACATAAATAAGAAGTTTAAAAAATATAGTGTTTTGCCTATTTCTGAGTTTTGGTGCATAAAATGCTGGAAAACACCATAATAACCCATTTTGACATATTTCAGTTCCTTTAACAAATAGTGTGTAATCATGCGTTTTGCCTGCATTTTTGTGTTTTTGCAAAAAAAGCCAATATAGAAAAATGCAATTAGAAGTAACCAAGACTAGTTATTTTAATATCTTTCAGCTTTTTTGCACCAAAACACAAAATGCAGACAAAACGCATGATTACATTATTTGTTTAAGGAACTGAAATATGTGAAAAATGGGTTATTAATGTTTTTTCAGCATTTTATGCACCAAAACTCAGAAAACACAAAAAGAATATATTTTTTCAAACGTCTTATTTATGTGCTTTTAAAATGTTTTATGAAAAAAAAAAAAAATTGATTGAAAATTTGTATATTAATTTCATTTTACATTGTTATGTTTCAAAACAATAAAATTGATGAAAACAAAACAATATAGAGAAAAAAAGTAAAAGTAAAAAAAACATTATTTTATTAGTTTTCAGCTTTTTGCACCAAAACACAGAAATGCAGGAAAAGCAAATGATTACACAATATTTGTTTAAGGAAGTGAAATATGTCAAAATGGTTATATTGGTGTATTCAGCATTTTATACACCAAAAGTCAAAATGCAGGCAAAACACTATATTTATTAAAACATATTATTTATGTGTTTTTAAGGTGTTTTATGAAAAAAAAATTTTTTTTCATAAAACACCTTAAAACACATAAATAAGACTTTTAACAAATATAGTGTTTTGCCAGCATTTCTGAGTTTTGGTGCACAAAATGCTGGAAAACACCAAAATATTACCCATATTTGACATATATCAGTTCTTTAACAAATAGTGTTATTCATGCGTTTTGCCTGCTTTTCTGTGTTTTGGTACAAAAAAAGCTGAAAACTACTAAAATAACACTTTATCTTCCTCTTTCTTTGGTGTCTCTATATTGCCTTGTTTTCATCAATTTTATTGTTCTGAGGCATAAAAATGTAAAATGACTTGAATATACAAAATTTCTAATCGATAGTTTTTTTTTTTCATAAAACACCTAAAAAACACATAATTAAAACATTTTAACAAATATAGTGTTTTGACTACGTTTCTGAGTTTTGGTGCATAAAATGCTGGAAACACCAAAATAACCCATTGTTGACATAATTCAGTTCCTTAAACAAATAGTATTTTATCATGCGTTTTGCCTGCATTTCTGTGTTTTAGTGCAAAAAATGCTGAAACTACTAAAATAACACGTTATTGTTACTTGTACTTTGGTTTCTCTATATTGGCTTGTTTTCATCAATTCTATCGTTTTGAAACATAAAATGTAAAATGACTTGAATATAAAAAATTTTCAATAGAGATAATCTTTTTTCATAAAACACCTTGAAAACACATATATAAGAAGTTTCAATAAATATAGTGTTTTGCCTGCATTTCTGAGTTTTGGTGCATAAAATGCTGGAAAACACCATAATAACCCATTTTGACATATTTCAGTTCCTTTAACAAATAGTGTGTATTCATGCGTTTTGCCTGCATTTTGTGTTTTCTGCAAAAACACAAGCCAATATAGAAAAATGCAAGTAAAGTAACCAAGACGATATTTTTTCAAACGTTATTTTAATAGCTTTCAGCTTTTTTTGCACCAAAACACAAAAATGTTAGGCAAAACGCATGATTACACATTTGTTTAAGGAATTGAAATATGTCAAAATGGGTTATTGTTGTTTTTTCCTGCATTTTATGCACCAAAACTCAGAAATTCACGCAAAAGACTATATTTCTTCAAACGTCTTATTTATGTGTTTTCAATATGTTTTATGAAATAAAAAAACTTGATTGAAAATTTTGTATATTAATTTCATTTTACATTGTTATGTTTTACATTGTTAGTGTTTTGCCTGCTTTTCTGAGTTTTGGTGCATAAAATGCTGGAAAACACCAAAATAACCCATTGTTGACATAATTCAGTTCCTTAAACAAATAGTATTTTATCATGCGTTTTGCCTGTATTTCTGTGTTTTAGTGCAAAAAATGCTGAAACTACTAAAATAACACGTTATTGTTACTTGTACTTTGGTTTCTCTATATTGGCTTGTTTTCATCAATTCTATCGTTTTGAAACATAAAAATGTAAAATGACTTGAATATAAAAAATTTTCAATAGAGATAATCTTTTTTCATAAAACACCTTGAAAACACATAAATAAGAAGTTTCAATAAATATAGTGTTTTGCCTGCATTTCTGAGTTTTGGTGTATAAAATGCTGGAAAACACCATAATAACCCATTTTGACATATTTCAGTTCCTTTAACAAATAGTGTGTATTCATACGTTTTGCCTGCATTTTTGTGTTTTTCTGCAAAAACAAGCCAATATAGAGAAATGCAAGTAGAAGTAACCAAGACGAATTATTTTAATAGCTTTCAGCTTTTTTTGCACCAAAACACAAAATGTAGGCAAAACGCATGATTACACATTTGTTTAAGGAATTGAAATATGTCAAAATGGGTTATTGTTGTTTTCCTGCATTTTATGCACCAAAACTCAGAATTCACGCAAAAGACTATATTTCTTCAAACGTCTTATTTATGTGCTTTTTCAATATGTTTTATGAAATAAAAAAAATGACTTGATTGAAAATTTTGTATATTAATTTCATTTTACATTGTTATGTTTTACATTGTTAGTGTTTTGCCTGCTTTTCTGAGTTTTGGTGCATAAAATGCTGGAAAACACCAAAATAACCCATTGTTGACATAATTCAGTTCCTTAAACAAATAGTATTTTATCATGCGTTTTGCCTGCATTTCTGTGTTTTAGTGCAAAAAATGCTGAAACTACTAAAATAACACGTTATTGTTACTTTTACTTTGGTTTCTCTATATTGGCTTGTTTTCATCAATTCTATTGTTTTGAAGCATAAAATGTAAAATGACTTGAATATAAAAAAATTTTCAATGGAGATAGTCTTTTTTCATAAAACACCTTGAAAACACATAAATAAGAAGTTTAAAAAGATATAGTGTTTTGCCTGTATTTCTGAGTTTTAGTGCATAAAATGCTGGAAAACACCATAATAACCCATTTTTGACATATTTCAGTTCCTTTAACAAATAGTGTGTAATCATGCGTTTTGCCTGCATTTTTGTGTTTTCCTGCAAAAAAGCCAATATAGAAAAATGCAATTAGAAGTAACCAAGACTAGTTATATTAATATCTTTCAGCTTTTTTTGCACCAAAACACAAAAATGCAGACAAAACGCATGATTACACATTATTTGTTTAAGGAACTGAAATATGTGAAAAATGGGTTATTAATGTGTTTTCAGCATTTTATGCACCAAAACTCAAAAATTCACAAAACACTATATTTCTTCAAACGTCTTATTTATGTGCTTTTAATATGTTTTATGAAATAAAAAAAATTTGATTGAAAATTTTGTATATTAATTTCATTTTACATTGATATGTTTCAAAACAATAAAATTGATGAAAACAAAACAATATAGAGAAACAAAAGTAAAAGTAAGAAAACGTGTTTTTTATTACTTTTCAGCTTTTTTTGCACCAAAACACAGAAATGCAGGAAAAGCAAATGATTACACAATATTTGTTTAAGGAAGTGAAATATGTCAAAATGGGTTATATTGGTGTTTCAGCATTTTATACACCAAAAGTCAAAATGCAGGCAAAACACTATATTTATTAAAACATATTATTTATATATGTTTTAAGGTGTTTTATGAAAAAAAAATTTTTTTTTTTCATAAAACACCTTAAA
>NW_025541370.1:395921-424322 GCF_017591435.1 Portunus trituberculatus
AAAAAAAAAACTATCGATTGAGAGTTTTGAATATTAAAGTCATTTTACATTGTTATGCTTCTAAATGATAAAATTCATGAAAAGCCAATATAGATACAACCAAAGAAAAAGTATGAAAAACTTGTTAGTTTAGTAGTTTTCAGCTTTTTTTTCACCAAAACACAGAAATGCAGGCAAAACGCATGATTAAACAATATTTGTTTAAGGAACTGATATACGAGGATTTGAAATTATCAACTACATACATGTATTTCGCGATGCGTAAATAAACGACACTTTCTATGTTGTTAGTTGTTATTTACACCTTTAGAATTGGTAGTACTTACCTTGAGGAGTGGATGTGATATGCGTAGTGTGTTGTTTTGTGCCCCGAGAACACAGGGCCTTGGAGGATTAAATCTCATCATGCCCACACCCGACCCAAACTCGGTCAGCTGCTTCAAACCCTTCAAATTCTTGAGAGAATACGTTTTCCAGTGGGGGTCATCAGGCTCTCTCATCGTCACTCAAGGTTACGGTGGATGTGAAGGATAGATTGGATGTGGGTGGAGTTGTTTTGGAGGTGGATGGAGTTGTTTTGGAAGTGGGTGGAGTTTTTTTCGAGGTAGCAGGACGAACTTTGAAGTACGACGAGATGACTCCTATGGAAGTAGATGGGATTGCTTTTGAGGTGGATGGGGTAGCTTGGGAGGTGGATGGAGTTGCTTGATCGGTAGATGGGGTTGCTTGGGATGTGGATGGGGTTGCTTGAGGTGAGTGGTTTGAAGAAAGATGAGATGACTGTCTGTTTTGCCATCCTTTTCTTTGCCTCAAATAGTTCTTTATACACTTTCATGTCATTTTCTATAGCATTAGTCACGCCATTACTTCGGTTTGGGTTGGGGTCATTCTCCTGGAGAAGATGTATGGCCTGGTTAATATGATTAAAATCTCCTCGAAAATCTTGACGGAGAGGGTTCTTTCAGGCTCCTTGTCCTCCTCCATTTCCTCCAAAGTATTTTGTTTCTCCAACTCCATGAGGTCGTCGTTGGAGAGCTCAGAATGACTGTCCAGCAGTTCTTGTACGTCATTCTCGTCCACCTCATTGAAGCCTGCCTTATGGGAGATATGAACGATGTCTTTTTACTGCTGTAACATCGACAGGGACTTCCTGTTTACGTTCCACGCACTCAGGCCACAAATTACGCCAACATCCATTCATTGCCGACTTGGACACCTCCTTCCATGACTCGTCGATGTTTATGTCAAAAACGGGTTATTTTGGTGTTTTCAAGCATTTCATGCACCAAAACTCAGAAATGCAGGAAAACACTATATTTCTTATAATGTCTTATTTATGTGTTTTAAGGTATAAAAAAAAAAAAAAAAAAAAAAAAAAAAAAAATTGTACATTCAAGCCATTTTACATTTTATGCCTCAGAACGATGAACTTGATGAAAACAAGGCAATATAGAGAAACAAAAGAAAGAGGAACAAAAAACTATTATTTTAGTAGTTTTCAGTTTTTTTTTTTGCACCAAAACATAGAAAAGCAGGCAAAACGCATGAATAACACTATTTGCTTAACGAACTGATATATGTCAACAATGGGTTATTTAGGTGTTTTCCAGCATTTTATGCACCAAAACTCAGAAATGCAGGCAAAACACTATATTTGTTGAAACGTCTTATTTATGTGTTTTCAAGGTGTTTTATGGAAAAAGACTATATCGATTGAAAATTTTTTATATTCGTCATTTCACATTTTTATACCTTAGAACGATAAAATTGATGAAAACAAGGCAATATAAAGAAACCAAAGAAAGAGGGAAAAAAGTGTTTTCAGATTTTTTCACGCACCAAAACAATGAAAAACAGGCAAAACGCATGAATAACACTATATGTTTAAAAAACTGAGAAAGATTAGTTTGTCCTGCCAGAGAAAAGGAGAGATATTAGTTTGACCTGTAAGAAATAAGTATTAATTAGACCTGTAAAAAATAATAATAATCTTACCTACACACACACACACACACGTCTGAGAGATGTAAAAATATATAGTTTCCCGCAAAGATGTATTGAGACGTGGAACAGTTTAAATGAAGTAGTGTCTGCAACGAGTGTGCATACTTTTAAAGTAAGATTGGATAAGTGTAGATATGGAGACGGGCCACACAAGCATAAATCCCAGGCTCTGTAAAACTAGAACTAGGTAAATACACACACACACACACACACACACACACACACACACACACACACAAGATGCTTATTTTAGGCAAAAGTCAAGATAGAAGAACCATTTCCTCAACTTTTCCATCTTCATTGCGAGGTTTGCATACTTCCATCCAGCTTGTACAGTACACTACCTCTGTGCGGCTGTAGTCATCAGCAGCCAGCGTTTCTGCGGTCATCTCTTCAGAACACGCACCAACACAGCCCAGACCAGTGAACGCACCTACCACGCAACCCTGGAACAACAAAAAATACCATATCAAACCACACACCCAAAAAATAAATAAAACTGAGGCTCTAGGATTGCCGCCACGGTGCGCTAACCAGGGCATTACTGGAGAAGACTAGATAATTAACATGTACCTGGAAGAGAATGGTTAGCCATGCTGCCTATCGCCCTATGCCTAACACCTAATGCCTAGCAAACCGTAATTTGTACTAGACTTTATTCCGAAGGGTTGCTCCAGCGGTGTCAGTCCCACGGTGTGACCTGTGATACAGGTACTCACCTGTAAAGAGGAGAAGGAGGGAGTTAGTGTGGTGTGCTTATCAAAGCTAGTATTTCATTATTAACGGAGATCAGTATAGGAGTCACGTGGTTCAGGTTAATGCTTAGTACTTTATTGCAGTGATAATGAGGCTTAAATAACAACCTCAACTTACCAAATCCAATGCAAGGGTGAATATAAAGCTGAACAAGCAGTTTTCTTGAGTTTTCAATTGAGTGGGATATTACTTCAAATTAGTTTATGGTAAGCATTGGAGTGGTGATTATTTGTGAATGATTGTGTGTGTCAGATTAGGTATAAGATTTTTCTTTTCCATTTCAGATTGCACATTTTTGTGTGATAGGGGTGCTAACCTGCAAGACACAATGAAGTGCATTCTTAGGTATGCTGTGACAAACTCCTTGGCTGTGCAATACAACTGCTGTGGCAAAGGAGAGAAACACAGTTTTTGCCATCTTGAAGTTGCAGGATACCATTATCAGTAAGTATAGTAGTTCAATTTGTTTGAATCTATTTATCTATTCTATTCTCTTATGCCTCACTCTCTGCAGGAGTGTCCCATAACGGGTGGCTACGGCAGAAGAGCCTCCACCTCCCTCTGTCCATACATTCTCTCCTTGCTTGTTCTAGCACTCCTTTCCCACTCAAGTAAAATGTTTGAGAGCTGTTTGTTTCATGTAACATATCAGTGATATTTATATACTGTCTTTATAATATAAGTCTTGTATAGATGGTAGTGCACACCCAAACACATTCAAACACACCTCAATATACCCAAACATACCAAAACACATCTAAACACACTCAAAACACACCCAAACTCACTTATACACACCCAAACATACCTCAATATAGCTAAACATATCAAAACACATCTAAACACACTCAAAACGCAACCAAACTCACTCATACACACCCAAACACACCTCAATATACCCAAACATACCAAAACACATGAAACACGCTCAAACCACACCCAAACACACTCATACACACCCAAACACACTCAAAACACATCCAAACACATCTGAATATACACAAACACACTCAAAACACACCCAAACAGACTCAAACACACCCAAATACACCCAATCTACCCAAACATACCAAACACAAAACACCCAAACACTCAAAACACACCCAAACACACCTCAATATACCCAAACATACCAAAACACATGAAACACACTCAAACACACCTGAATATATCCAAACATACCAAAACACATCTAAACACACTCAAAACACATCCAAAACACACCCCAAATGCTCCCAAGAACCCTAAAACACACCAAACACACTCAAAACACCTCAAAACACACCCAAACAGACACAAAACACACCCAAATGTATCCAAACACACTCACTCACACCTCTTCCTTATGTGTGAGTCTGTAATACACTTCCTTGATCTGGGAAAAGGTGGTGATGGCGGTGGACAAAACAGGTGTGGTGTTTTTCAAGGCCGTTTTAATCTCCGTCCTTGACTTCAAATAAATCGGCGTGTTGTTTTCTGCGGACCTGCAAATGTTTGGTTAGGTTAGATTAGATTAGGTTAGGGAAAAATAAATAAATCAATCAATAAAATGACAAGGTTAGGTTAGACTGAGAGAAGAATATGACATTCAAACAACAAGATCGCATAGTAAAAAGCTGAGGAAGGGAAGATGTCTGAGAGATGTTAAAAAATAGAGTTTCCCGCAAAGATGTGTTGAGACGTGGAACAGTTTGGGTGAAGAAGTGGTGTCACCAATGAGTGTGCAGAGTTCAAAGAAAAATTGGATAAGTGTACACCTTTTAACTTTCAAATGAAAAAACCTGAACTTCAAATTAAAAAAGTTGACTTTCAAATTAAAAAAAATTAATTTTGTCTATTTCCACCATCACTGGTTTCCAACACCACCCATTTTCACCATCACCCATTTCCACTTTCACCCATTTCTGCTGATCCATTTCCACTACCACTACTCTTTTCCATTCACCCATTTTCACTGATCCAACTCCACCATCACCCATTTCCACCATCACCCCACCACCACCACCACCACCACCACCACCACCACCACCACCACCACCACCACCACCACCACCACCACCACCACCACCACCACCACCACCACCACCACCACCACCACCACCACCACTACCACCACCACCACCTACCACCACCACCACCACCACCACCACCACCACCACCACCACCACCACCACCACCACCACCACCACCACCACCACCACCACCACCACCACCACCACCACCACCACCACCACCACCACCACACCACCACCACCACCACCACCACCACCACCACCACCACCACCACCACCACCACCACCACCACCACCACCACCACCACCACCACCACCACCACCACCACCACCACCACCACCACCACCACCACCACCACCACCACCACCACCACCACCACCACCACCACCACCACCACCACCACCACCACCACCACCACCACCACCACCCACCACCACCACCACCACCACCACCACCACCACCACCACCACCACCACCACCACCACCACCACCACCACCATCACCACCACCACTATCACCACAACCATCACCACCACCACCACCACCACCACCACCACCACCACCATTGTTGAAAAGTAAGAAAAAATAAAATGAAGTCACACCACCTGCTAGTGTTTGAACATGCAGATGAGACACACATCCAAACATCACCCAAACACATCCAAACACATCCTAAACACAACCAAAGCACACTCAAAACACCCCAAAAAACATCCCTAATCACACACCCAAATATCCCCAAATCCCCAAAACACTCAAACACCCAAAAACACACCCAAACCCCACAAAAACACACTCTTTCACCCCAAACACCCCAAAAACCCCAAAACACACCCAAACCCCTCCAGTTTTGAAGGGATGTTTGATGATCTATTGACAGATTAACATGATATCTATCAAATCAAAAGCAGAAACACTCTTAAGAACAAACTTCCTCCTAACTGTGGACTTTGAAAAACAGTGGTCGCCTAAGTTGTATTTCTAAAAGACTCCTGTTTCACTAACACTAATATTTCAATCACCCCCAAAAAACATGCCTGCCCTGCGCTTTACAAATCACAATCAGAATATACACCACAAAACACACCCAAACCACTTTAAAATGCTCAAAATCCCAAGATCCTGGAGGGCCTTGTACCAAATGTGGGCATAACATAACATAAATAATATTAAAACAAAGGGCCACCAGGGCCCATCTAGGTTATCCTGTATCAGTCGCACAGTGACCTCGTCATCAGTACTTAAAGATACACTTACAAGTACACAATACATTATATACTAATTTTAAATATTTGGCCCATTAACAGGGCTAAGTCCTGCAGCGAAATCCTCTACAATTTGTGGTCCCCATACATGGGGATCATGTCTTGTTTAACTATAGTAAATTTCTTATAAAAACTATCATGCAGCGCTATACATAATTATAAATCTAATAAATTTAAGTGCTTATCTAATCTGTTTTTAAACATTGTCAAACTAGTGCTATTTACAACCGTCTCTGGCAACGCATTCCAGAAGTCTACGACTAAAGAAATATTTTCTTATATCTAACCTGCAGCCTTGCTTTCTAATCTTCCTGCCATGATTTCTAGTCCTATTTCCCTCCTCTAAGGTAAAGAAAGATCTCACATCTATGTAGTTTGTATCTGAGAACATTTTAAATAACTCTATCATATCCCCTCTTATACATCTCCTCTCAAATGAAAACATGTTTAATTCCTTTAATCTATCTCTATACTCCAGCCACTTTAATGCTGGTATCATCCTAGTTGCTCTTCTCTGAACTGCTTCTAACATGTTGATATCCTGCCTATACAACTTGACCACATCCAAGAAGAGGGCGGTTGTGCTATGTGAAGCAACGGCTCATAAAATAAAGACTTGCATGCACAACTGCTTCTCACACAATGGTGCTCACCTCTTCAACGCTGTGCCGAACACCATCACGAACCTGCCAGGGGTCACACCGGACCTCTTCACAAAAAGGTTACACAGATGGTTGTCTACAATACCAGGACACTCCAGCTCAACCGGCAACTCACTCATCACATGGAGGGTTGACGGCAAGGCTGAACTGCCTGGCCACAGCGGAGGCCCACCTCAGCTGCGTCCATCATACCATGAAATTATACAAGACTAGCAAAAGTAAGTGAGGACATTAACCCAAAACACACTCAAAACACTATGCAACACTTCAAAATATTAACAAATAAACCCATAACTCAACTAGAAACATCTAACTACACCAAAATCATCCCCACACACTCCACACAATCGCACAGACCACTTCAAACCCTTAAAACTAATCTAAAACACCATACAACACCTCGAAATTCTCCTAACCGCACTCAGAACACACCCATACATTCAAATACCCCTCTACACCACACTCAAGATATGTAAAATATACCTAAAAACATCCAACACACACTGAAAACACCCTGCAACACTACCAAACATACTCAAAATACTTCAGGTATAACCCAAAAACACAAAAATGCGTTATAAAGAACGGTAACATTAAAAAGGGGACTTACCTAAATATTGTGGCTTGGCTCCTCCTCCTCTTCCACTTCCATTTTTCCTTTCTTCTTCGTCCTCTTCCTTTTTTTCTTTCTTCTACTGCTTCCATCTACACGCCTGAGCCTAGAAACACATCAAAACACTTAGAAAACACGAGATATTAGGCAAAATATTGAGGAAGTGGAGGGAGAGTACCTATTGTAGCTTGCCTGCTCCTACACTTATTCCTCCCTTTATCCTTCCTTCCTCCTCATCCTCATTTATTTCTCTTCTCTTCTTCCTTCTGCTACTAATATCTACACACCTGAGCCAAGAAACACATGAAAACACGTAGAAATCACTAGATATTAGGCAAAATATCGACGAACTGGGCGGTAGGGAGGGAGGGACGCCAGCCTGGGCCATGAGTCACCACCTTGGCTGTGACGTCATCAAGAGCGCGGGAATAGTGGCGAATCGGCTGAATTACGTATATAATTTTAAAAATGACTTAAAGAAAAAACGAAGCCAAGGCCGAATGCTTACTTTTTTATGACTTATTAGAAACTTTAATTAATATCCAAACCATCAAAACATCTCCTGCTTAACTAGTTTTAAAAAAATGTCTAAATTAAGTATATAAAGAGTATATAAACATTTCCACTTATAACGCTGCCAAAACGTCCAGCCATTTCCACTTTATATTTCTTTCGAAAATATTAGACAATATAAACTCTCTTCTCAGGCATCCAACACTGACCTAGAACCAGAAGTGAACGAGTGAAAGAGCATTAATGTAAAACAAAACCATTAAACTCTAAACTCATTAAAAACTCTTGTAAAGTCCAGCTATTTTCACTTGGCGAGTATTTTAACACATTGTACAGAGTCTGAGCTTTCTTTTAAGGCATTCTACAACGAGTTTGACCGTCAAACAAAACGTAAACAAATAAAATTGAAAAATAAAACTTACGTTAAACGGGACAAAACACCACTTTAAAGTCCACATATTTCACTCAATGGAATTATTTCACGCCTAAAAAAGCACAGGCAATTTCTATATACTATAAAGGCCCAGTTACACCTCGAAATAAAAGAGTTGAAATTCACAGATGGAAAATTTGGACGGTTATGGCAGCTCCTATTTAAGCTATAAAACACCACTAAACGCCACATATTTACCGAACACAGGCGCGGAACACACTTCAAACACAACGAAATGTTTAGACAAACCATAAAACACACCATGAAAGCGTAATATTATTTTTAGAGAATATATCAAAAAGTATTGGAACCCGCAGGTTGCCACGGGGGACAGGGTGGTGCTCGGGGCTGGGTTGGGGCGGGCGGGCGGGGCCGGGCACGCAACATCCGCGGGCTCCATAATCCTTATGTTACATTTATTATCTCACCACAACCAAATGAAGCCCCATCTAGAAAAGTTGGCCAGGAAACATGCAATGCTAGAGTAGTGGTTCCATTCTAACACATGTTTGGCTTACGGTGAGTCAAAGAAGCAAATAATAGCTGGTAATACTGACAACTGCTCCTTATATCCATCACCTTTTCAACATTTGGGCACTGTTTTCACTCTCCTATGCAAAGAAAACCTACAAATAAGAGAGTGGCCTTAGAAATAGCTGAAATAAATGATGGTGAGGCGTTGTGGAGAGTCGTGGTGAAGAGTTGCATTGCTCTCTTGTCTCGCCGCTGGTGCTGTCGGGAATGTCATCACTTCACTTTGTGTGTGTGGGTGTATATGGGCATGTTGAGTGTGTTTATGGGGTGTATAAGCAACACCAAACACCACCACACGGCCGTCACCATAAGTTTGTTGACATGGAGCAGACGTGCACTCGGCCCATCACACTTCTTTCCTCCTTACACACTAATCCCTTATCAACACCACTGCCACACCTTACACACCTGTTCCTTGGTGCATTAATAACCTCCACCACCTCTGTCACGGCACTGTCACCTCTATACAGGCTGCAAATATAACGGCACTCCAGTGAGGTCAACCGTGTGTCTTGACGGGAAGTACCGACGCCATCTAAACCTGTGGCTTTCTAAGGGAATTCACTCTCTTCTCCTTGCCCGCTACAAATTCCAATACTACCTCCTTGTATGTGTTCACTTCTCACTCTTTCAAAATTAACACGGAATTTGGTGTGGAATATTCACTGTTATTAGGGTTTGACTTTATTTAAGGATACGAGGAGCCATTGGGAGCTTCAAAATGTCGACATTACCAAACTCACCATTCACAATACAATCAATTCCAATACTATGTCCTTGCTTGTGCTAAATTCTCACTATTTCAAAGTTATCTGGGAATTATGTGTGGAATACTCAATGTTTTATGGTTTTAATCTATTTGAAGATATAAAATATATAAACCTAATAACAAAATACACAAAAAATACAAAAAAAAAAAAAAAAATACGAAACAACAAAAATAACACAATCATTAAAAAAAACATGATAAACCGTGTGAGATAACATAAATAATATTAAAACAAAGGGCCACCAGGGCCCATCTAGGTTATCCTGTATCAGTCGCACAGCGACCTCGTCATCAGTACTTAAAGATACACTTACAAGTACACAATACATTATATACTAATTCTAAATATTTGGCCCATTAACAGGGCTAAGTCCTGCAGCGAATTCCTCTACAATCTGTGATCCCCATACATGGGGATCATGTCTTGTTTAACTATAGTAAATTTCTTATAAAAACTATCATGCAGCGCTATACATAACTATAAATCTAATAAATTGAATTACTTATCTAATCTGTTTTTTAAACATTGTCAAACTAGTGCTATTTACAACCCTCTCTGGCAATGCATTCCAGAAGTCTACCACCCTATGACTAAAGAAATATTTTCTTATATCTAACCTGCAGCCTTGCTTTCTAATCTTCCTGCCATGATTTCTAGTCCTACTTCCCTCCTCTAAGGTAAAGAAAGATCTCACATCTATGTAGTTTGTATCTGAGAACATTTTAAATAACTCTATCATATCCCCTCTTATACATCTCCTCTCAAATGAAAACATGTTTAATTCCTTTAATCTATCTCTATACTCCAGCCACTTTAATGCTGGTATCATCCTAGTTGCTCTTCTCTGAACTGCTTCTAACATGTTGATATCCTGCCTATAATGGGGTGACCAGGCCTGTATGCAATACTCTAAATGGGGCCTAACATAGGAATTATATAAGCTACGCACCACTTCCTTACTTTTGTAACTAACATTTTCTATTTATAAAACCCAGGATCCTATTTGCCCTATTTCTTGCTTCTAAACATTGCTTTGACAAATTATCGACATTCAAAACTAATAAAAAGCAACACAAATAAATAAATAAATAAAAACAATACAAAATGTGTGTGGTGTGTGTACTGATAGAGTGGAAGAGAGCAGTGTGGTGTATGATGTGTGGCGACAGTGGTGTGTGTGGTGATAGTGTGGTGTGAATATTCTCAGCCTCCTTTGCATCAGAACTCGGAGGGATGTATACGGTACTACAATAACATATATTTTGTTAAATTCTCGAGGTAGATAAAAAGGCCTCAGAGATAGTACTATATACACAATATTACCATTGCAGCATGTCTCGTACATGGAAACATCACTACACCATTTGCTATTGATAGAACCACAAACGCCACCTCCGCTCGACTTACCTGAATCAACAGTCCTGTAACCTCGCATTAATGTAAAACCATCTAAAGTAAAGGCAGAGTTGGGATCTTTATCTTCTTGGAGCCAAGTCTCTGTTAAGCATATCAAAGAAGATTCTCTAAAGGACCAATCCCACCTTACAAGTCCATGTAATTCATCAATCTTGTTTCTTAACTCTTGCATTACAGAGGTGGATAGAATAGTGGTGAAGGATTGAGAGTACTGGTTAACTCTTCCATTAGAGAGGTGGACAGAATAGTGGTGAAGGATTGAGAGTACTGGTTAACTCTTCCATTAGGGAGGTGGACAGAATAGTGGTGAAGGATTGAGAGTACTGGTTAACTCTTGCATTGGAGAGGTGGACAGAATAGTGGTGAAGGATTGAGAGTACTGGTTAACTCTTGCATTAGAGAGGTGGACAGAATAGTGGTGAAGGATTGAGAGTACTGGTTAACTCTTGCATTAGAGAGGTGGACAGAATAGTGGTGAAGGATTGAGAGTACTGGTTAACTCTTGCATTAGAGAGGTGGACAGAATAGTGGTGAAGGATTGAGAGTACTGGTTAACTCTTGCATTGAAGAGGTGGACAGAATAGTGGTGAAGGATTGAGAGTACTGGTTAACCCTTGCATTGGAGAGATGGACAGAATAGTGGTGAAGGATTGAGAGTACTGGTTAACTCTTGCATTAGAGGTGGATAGAATAGTGGTGAAGGATTGAGAGTACTGGTTAACTCTTACATTAGAGAGATGGACAGAATAGTGGTGAAGGATTGATAGTACTGGTTAACTCTTGCATTGCACAGATGGACAGAATAGTGGTGAAGGATTGAGAGTACTGGTTAAACTGCGTACATTACTGGTTGCCAGTTACCTTATTTCACACCAACGCCACCTATAACCGTAAGCAAACAAGTCTCAAACCGCGTGCTTTCAAACTCGTCTCAGTGCTACCACTGCCTGGTTGTGGTATTTCATATCGTATTCAGGGTGATCTGATGACACGCTCACCACATGTATTGACTTCCAACTCTGCTTAATTAGGTACCCCTACTCCTATCAACTCTTCTTTCTGCTATTAGAGGTCACTGTAGGCATGTATATACTAGATATTTAACAAATACTATCACAAAAAATAACCACCAACACTAGGAGGGAATAATAAATTCTTAGCTGCATATAATAGTATATGAGATCCTATTTTCACTATAGAAAGAATCGCTTATTGTTCCAAGTCAAGAAAATGTTCACTTCATACAAAGGCTTATAACATCAGTAAAGAAGTCAAACTATCTAATATACACATGCCCAAAGGTACATACACAGTATGTGTGTATGTACCTTTTTGTAGTGTGTTGAGTCAACACTTATAATAAAGGTAGCAGAAAAACAATGGTTCATTTGTGTTTTTATTTCATGTTTAGTATCTAAATATGATATTTAAACAATAATGAATACTTCAATGTATTAATCATGCTGTGTCTCATCATAATTGTTATCATTGTTCTAAAAATGTTGAAGACAAAACTATAAGTCAGGGTACTCTAGTCTCTCAATCCTAATGATGATCAAAACTGTAAGGGAAACTGTGTCTTACATGATAAAGGCAACACACACAAACAAACAAAGGGCTCTCACAAAATAATAACAAGGTGGGAGGCCCAACTTAGTTTGATATGTGTCTTAACCCTTAATTCTCTTCCAAAGGGATTACTTTGAAAAAAGTGAAAACGTTAAGCAGTGAAAAATTGACATTTGAGTAATTATCAGGATAATGGGTAGGAATGACGTGTAGGAGGGCTTACTTTCACAGAACAGAAAATACTTGAGTCACTAATGATTATAAATGGAACACATGCAGCATGTTGAGTGAATTTCAGTTTTTTTAAGCATACACAATAAATGTAACAAGCAAAAGAAGTAAGGTATATATAGAGAAAAGTCAATTGGTGTACATGCAGACAAAAGCTACATAGTTGATCACATCAAGTACTATGCAAGATGCCACAACAGAGCATACACCATTACCACAGACCTCAGACATTATTAGCATTATATATCAGCGTTCAAACTAACACAATAAGCATATCACCATTCAAAGTTACAAAATAAAAGATGCATGTTTAAGCACCTAGAAGCAGGTGGGGTGGTTTTGTGGGAATACCCACGTGTTTGTAAGCCCTAGCTACACCCAAAATATCACTAAAGACTATGTATGGAAAGCAGAGACATCACACAAGCAAGTCAAATATACATTAAGCATTTTAACACATAGCTAGGTATCCTACATCAATGCAAACAAACATGTTTCAATTCATGAAAACCAGTTAGACTGGCAATAAAGTATATTTGGTCAAGGATATGAATATAATCAGTGAGGCAAAGCAAAAACAATGTCAAGCAAAGCAATACAAGTGTAATAGGAAAACTTAAAGGTAATAACATTCACTTCTCATGCACAAAACTGTACTACAACACAATAAGCACACTTTAGTATTGGTTCAACCTAAATCAAGCAAACACCACCATAGATACAACATACCACTAATTGTTAGCTTGAAAAAGTATTCATGCACCACACACTAACAAACGAGGACTTAACAATAAGCATTCTATACACAAAATAGATGACATACCTTTTCCTTCACAGGCCATATTGAAGCTGAAATCAATACAATATCATAACAATATACAGTAAGTCCTCGTTATACGGTACATATGCATTCCTGAAAACCTTAGCGTAAATCAAAATTACCGTATACCGAACCCATTACAACATGTAATAGTAAGGAATGCGTTCCAGCACGTCAAAAGTCACCCATACACAAATTAAAGCTACACGACTTTCTTTGCAGACGACACAAAACTTTTGAAGAAAGTTGGCTCGCACGATGATGGTGGAACTCTACAGCAGGACTTAGATAGACTATGGGAATGGAGGAAAAGATGGGAGATGGAATTCAACATTAACAAATGTAGCACAATGGAATTTGGGAAGAGCAAAAATAGGATAATAAGGAAACGACGAGCCGGCGAGATTGGATCTAGTTTTTACAAGGGGTATACAAATAAATGACGATATAAGATATAAGTGCCCATTGGGAAAGAGTGACCATGCAATATTAGAAATAGATATAGAAGAAGGAAAGGAAGACAGAGACGATTCATACAAAGGAGACCGATTAAATTACAGAAAGGCTGATATTGAGAATCTCAAGAACTATTTTAAAACGTAGACTGGGAGGAGATGGAAAACTCAGAGACAATGCAAGACAAATATAACTTATTTTGAAATTTACAAAACAGGAGTCAGGAATATGTCCCAAAATATAGACCAAAAGAAGAAGGAAAGAAAGATTGGTTTAATGCAAGGTGTGCTAGGGCAAAGGAGAAAAGAGATGGAGCATGGAAAAGGTGGAGGAGAAATAGGAATCCAACAAACAAGGAAAACTTCAAGGCAGCGAGAAATGAATATGTTAAGGTGAGGAAGGAAGAGGAAAAGAACTTCAAAAAAGATATTGTCGAAAAATGTAAGGAGCAACCAAAATTGTTCTATAGATTCATAAATGGAAAAATTAGGCAAAAGAAACAATAGAAAGGTTAAAAGGAGAGAACGGGATGGTGGAAGACCCAAAAGTATGGCAGAACTATTAAATAAAAAATTCCAGGAGGTCTTTACTAAAGAATCCAAATTTGAGAGGCCACAGGGTAATAGAGAGACAATCTATAAGAAAGAGATTAAAGTAACCAAGCTTGAAATAAAAGAGTTAATGAAGGAACTGGATGAAGAGAAGGCAATGGGACCGGATGAAGTCTCAGGCAGAATACTGAAAGAATGTAAGGAAGAACTAGCAAGTCCTATATACATCATCATAAAATGGTCAATAGAAAATGGAACAGTGCCAGTAGAATGGAATAGAGCTGAGGTGGTTCCCATATATAAGAGCGGAAGTAAAGAAGAACCTTTAAATTACAGACCGGTATCACTAACTAGTGTAATATGCAAGATGTGTGAAAGAATAATAAAGAAACAATGGATCGAGTTCCTTGAAGACTACAAATTAATATCAAATAGCCAATTTGGTTTTAGAAAAGGTCGGTCATGTGTGACAAATTTATTGAGTTTCTACTCTAGAATAGTTGATAAAGTACAAGAGAGAGAGGGATGGGTTGACTGTATTTATTTAGATCTAAAAAAGGCTTTTGATAAAGTGCCACATGAAAGATTACTATGGAAGTTAGAGGAGAAGGGTGGCTTAAAAGGAAGCACATTGAGATGGATGAAGAATTACTTAAGGGGGAGAGAAATAAGGACGATAGTTAAAGATATGAAGTCCAAGTGGAGAACAGTAGACAGCGGAGTGCCACAGGGTCAGTATTGGCACCAATACTTTTCTCGTATATATAAATGACATGCCAGAGGAGTGAACAGCTACATAAATCTGTTTGCGGACGATGCGAAACTGTGCAGAGTCATTAAACAAAAGAGGATTATGAAATACTACAGGAAGACTTAAACAAGATCTGGAAATGGAGCAAAAAATGGGAGATGGAATTCAATGTGGACAAAAGCCATGTCATGGAAATGGGAAAAAGTGAAAGACGACCAGTGGGAATCTATAAGATGGGAGATGGAGTAGAACTAGAAAAAGTAAAAAAGGAAAAGGACTTGGGAGTGACAATGGAAGAAAATAATCAACCAGTTAGCCATATTGATAGAATTTTCAGAGAGACGTATAATTTGCTAAGGAATATTGGAGTAGCATTTCACTATATGGACAAGGAAATGATGAAGAAATTGATAAGTACTAAAATAAGACCTAGATTGGAATATGCAGGAGTTGTGTGGACTCCCCATAAAAGAAACACATAAGAAAATTAGAGAGACTACAAAAATGGCTACAAGAATGGTTCCAGAATTTAAAGGGATGGCATATGAGGAGAGACTAAAGGCAATGGATCTACCAACCTTGGAGCAGAGAAGAGAGAGGGATCTGATACAAGTTTATAAATTGATTAACGGAATGGATGAAGTGGATAATGAGAAACTGATCCTGAGAGAAGAATATGACTTTAGAAGCACAAGATCGCATAGTAAGAAACTAAGGAAGGGACGATGTCTGAGAGATGTTAAAAAATTTAGTTTCCCGCAAAGATGTGTTGAGACTTGGAACAGTTTGAGTGAGGAAGTGGTGTCAGCAAAGAGTGTACATAGTTTTAAAGAAAAATTGGATAAGTGTAGATATGGAGACGGGACCACACGAGCATAAAGCCCAGGCCCTGTAAAACTACAACTAGGTAAATACAACTAGATAAATACACACACACACACACACACATTCTTTCAAGAGACAAATTGGATGAAATTCAAGAGTGCTATGGGAGCAAATGAAAAGTGGAAGGAATTTATAAAAATATACAAAGAAGGTGAGAAAAAATTTGTACCAATAAGACAACATAGAGAAGTTGGAAAGCAGGACTGGTTTAACGATAGATGTGAAAAGGCTAGAACAAGAAAAGAGGATGCATGGAAGAGGTGGAGAAGGAAAAGATGGATTAAGCAGTGGGAAAGTTACAAAAGAGCAAGAAATGAATATGTGTTGATTAGAAGAGAAGAAAGAAAGAAACAAGAAAAGGATATAATTGATAAATGTAAAGACCAACCAAGGCTTTTTACAGACATGTGAACAACAACATCAAAAATAGAGAAAGTATTGAAAGTTTAGAAGTAAATGGAGTATGCAGTGAAGATCCCAGGAAATGGCAGAGGCTATGAATGGATGCTTTCGGAAGGTATTCACAAAGGAGACTGCTTTTGACAAACCACTGGTAATGGAACAGAAAGGGATTATGAAGGAGTTTCAAGTAACTGTGGAGGAGATCAAGAATATGATGGGGAGTTTAGAAGTGAGAAAAGCTGTGGGACCTGATGGGGTATCAGGATGGATTTTAAGAGAATGCAGGAGCAACTGGCAGAAAAAGTTTGTGAAGTAATTGATGCCTCATTAAGGGAAGGTGTAGTGCCCCAAGACTGGAAAAGAGCTAACATTGTCCCAATCTATAAATCAGGTAACAAGAGAGACCCATTGAACTATAGACCAGTGTCACTTACAAGTGTGGTAGCTAAGATGTGTGAGAGGGTGGTGAAGAATAGATGGACAGACTTCTTGGAGAAAATGACATACTTTGTGAGTGTCAATTTGGTTTTAGAAAAGGGCGTTCATGCACGACAAACCTGATATGTTACTATTCGAGGGTGATAGATGTAATACAGGAAAGAGATGGTTGGGCTGATGGAATATATCTGGATTTAAAAAAGGCCTTTGATAAGGTACCACACCGGAGACTGATCTGGAAACTTGAAATGGTAGGAGGAGTGCATGGCAGTTTACTAAAATGGATGGAAGACTTTTTGGTAGGAAGAGAAATGAGAACAATAATTAAGGACAGACCATCAGAATGGGGCTTGGTGGAGAGTGGAGTTCCACAGGGATCAGTGTTGGCACCAGTAATGTTCGCGGTCTACATAAATGACATGGTGGATGGGGTGTCCAGTTATGTGAGCCTATTTGCAGACGATGCAAAATTGTTAAGAAAAGTGAGATGTGACAAAGATTGCGAACTACTCCAGGAAGACTTGGACAGAATATGGAAATGGAGCTGTACATGGCAAATGGAGTTCAACACGACAAAATGCAAGAAAATAGAGTTTGGCAAGAGTGAAAGAAGAATCAGGAGTATGTACAAGATAGGAAATGAAGACATAAAACCAGTCATGAAGAAAAAGACCTTGGGGTGACAATTACCAATGACCTATCGCCAGAGAGACATATAAACAAAATAATTGGAGAAGTATTGAACTTATTGAGGAACATAAGAGTGGCGTTCGTATATTTAGATGAAGAAATGATGAAGAAAATAATTACTGCAATGATAAGACCGAGGCTTGAATATGCAACAATACAGTGGGCTCCGAACTTAAAGAAACACATAAGGAAACTAGAGAAAGTACAGAGGGCTGCAACAAAAATGGTGCCTGACTTAAGAGATTTGACTTATGAAGACAGACTGAAAAAATGCAACTTCCGACCCTGGAAAACAGAAGAGAAAGGGGAGACCTGATAGCAATATACAGAGTGATGATTGGCATGGAAAAAATGGATAGGGAAGATCTGTGTATGTGGAATGAAAGAATGTCGAGAGGGCATGGGAAAAAACTAAAATGGCCACTTATAGGAGAGATGTGAAAAATATAGCTTCCCTCATAGAAGGGTGGAAGCATGGAATAGTTTAGACGTGGAAGTGGTCAACGCAAGGAATATTCATGATTTTAAGAAAAAGCTGGACATTAATAGATATGGAGACGGGACAACACGAGCATAGCTCTTTTCCCGTATGTTACAATTAGGTAAATACAATTAGGTAAATACACACACACACACACACACACACAATTTGGGAAATAACTACAAGTTCACTAAATGAAGTGAAAGTTCCACTAGAATGGAAGACAACCAAGGTAATACCGATATTTAAAGGAAGAAAGGCAACTGAACCACTAAACTACAGACCAGCGTCAATTACAAGCATTTTGGGGAAGTTGTGTCAAATAATTATCAAAGAAAAATGGGTTAAACATCTGGAAGAAGAAAAAAGTCATATAGAAAAGACAATTTGGGTTCAGGACAGGACGGTCATGTGTATCAAACTTATTAAGCTTCTACTCGAGAGTTACAGAAGGACTGGAAAGCAGAGACGGATGGTGGACACAGTATACCTGGACATGAAAAAGGCTTTTGATAAAGTCCCTCATGAAAGATTACTTTAGAAACTAAAGAACATAGGAGGATTGCAAGGAACCTTATCAGATTGGATAAGGGATTATTTGAAGGACAGGGAAATGAGAACTGTGATCAGAGATACATACTCAACTTGGGGTTAAGTAACCAGCACAGTGCAACAAGGGTCACTCTTAGCCCCCATTATGTTCCAGATTTATGTAAACAACATTCACAATGGGGTAAACAGTTATATTAATCTATTTGCTGATGATGCAAAGCTGCTAAGAGTTATCAAAACCAGGGAGGACGTTTTGCTGTTACAACAGGAAGATATAAACAAGATCTATGAATGGAGCAGGAAGTGGAAATTGGAGTTTAATGCCAAGAAATGTCACGTAATGGAACTAAGAAAGAGTAAGAGAAGACCAGTATGGAACTACCTGATGGATAAGGAACAAATAATGAGACTAAAGAGGAAAAAGATCTGGGAATGATTATACAGGAAAATCTGAACCCAAAAAACACATAAGCAAGATATTTGGATTATCATGTAAAACGTTGACAAATATAAGAATGACATTTCAATTCATGGACAAAGATATGATGAAAAAAATCATCACAAGCATGATATGCCCAAGGCTGGAATATGCAGCTGTGGTGTGGTCTCCACGAGTTCTGAAAAGGATATAAGAAGATTAGAACAGATACAGAAGATTGCTAAAAAGATGGTGCCAGAACTAAAGGATCTAATATACAAAGAATGGCTGAAGGAAATGTGACTGCCAACCTTACAAGATAGAAGAGAATGAAAGGACCTAATAACAATATATGTACAAGATGGCCAATGGCATTGAAAAAAATAGACAAGGAAGACCTGGTGCTGGTGATGGCGGTGGACAAAACGAGTGTAGTGACTTCAAATAAATCGGCGTGTCGTTTTCTGCGGACCTGCAAATATTTAGTTAGGTTATATTAGGTTAGTTAAAAATAAATAAATAAATAAATAAAATTACAAGGTTAGGTTAGACTGAGAGAAGAATATGACATTCAAACAACAAGATCGCATAGTAAAAAGCTGAGGAAGGGAAGATGTCTGAGAGATGTTAAAAAATAGAGTTTCCTGCAAAGATGTGTTGAGACGTGGAATAGTTTGGGTTATTTAGGTGTTTTCAAATATCTTTTCCACCAAAACTCAGATATGCTGGCAAAACACTATATTTGTTATAAATTCTTATTTATGTTTTTTTAAGGTTTTATAAAAAAAAAAAAAAAAACATTTCATAGAACACCTTAAAAACATATATAAATAAGATGTTTTAACAAATATAGTGTTTTGCCTGCATTTTTTTACTTTTGGTGTATAAAATGCTGGAATACACCAATATAACCCATTTTTGACATATTTCACTTCCTTAAACAAATATTGTGTAATCATTTGCTTTTCCCGCATTTCTGTGTTTTGGTGCAAAAAAAGCTGAAAAGTAATAAAAAAAACACGTTTTTCTTACTTTTACTTTTGTTTCTCTATATTGTTTTGTTTTCATGAATTTTATCCTTTTGAAACATATCAATGTAAAATGAAATTAATATACAAAATTTTCAATCAAATTTTTTTTATTTCATAAAACATATTAAAAGCACATAAATAAGACGTTTGAAGAAATATAGTGTTTTGTGTGAATTTCTGAGTTTTGGTGCATAAAATGCTGGAAAACACCTTAATAACCCATTTTTCACATATTTCAGTTACTTAAACAAATAATGTGTAATCATGCGTTTTGTCTGCATTTTTGTGTTTTGGTGGAAAAAAAGCTGAAAGATATTAATATAACTAGTCTTGGTTACTTCTAATTGCATTTTTCTATATTGGCTTGTTTTCGCAGGAAAACACAAAAATGCAGGCAAAATGCTTGATTACACACTATTTGTTAAAGGAACTGAAATATGTCAAAAATGGGTTATTATGGTGTTTTCCAGCATTTTATGCACTAAAACTCAGAAATACAGGCAAAACACTATATCTTTTTAAACTTCTTATTTATGTGTTTTCAAGGTGTTTTATGAAAAAAGACAATCTCCATTGAAAATTTTTTTATATTCAAGTCATTTTACCTTTTTATGCTTCAAAACAATAGAATTGATGAAAACAAGCCAATATAGAGAAACCAAAGTAAAAGTAACAATAACGTGTTATTTTAGTAGTTTCAGCATTTTTTGCACTAAAACACAGAAATGCAGGCAAAACGCGTGATAAAATACTATTTGTTTAAGGAACTGAATTATGTCAACAATGGGTTATTTTGGTGTTTTCCAGCATTTTATGCACCAAAACTCAGAAAAGCAGGCAAAACACTAACAATGTAAAACATAACAATGTAAAATGAAATTAATATACAAAATTTTCAATCAAGTTTTTTTATTTCATAAAACATATTGAAAGCACATAAATAAGACGTTTGAAGAAATATAGTCTTTTGCGTGAATCTCTGAGTTTTGGTGCATAAAATGCAGGAAAACAACAATAACCCATTTTGACATATTTCAATTCCTTAAACAAAGTGTGTAATCAAGCGTTTTGCCTACATTTTTGTGTTTTGGTGCAAAAAAAGCTGAAAGCTATTAAAATAATTCGTCTTGGTTACTTCTACTTGCATTTCTCTATATTAGCTTGGTTTTGCAGAAAAACACAAAAATGCAGGCAAAACGTATGAATACACACTATTTGTTAAAGGAACTGAAATATGTCAAAAAGGGGTTATTATGGTGTTTTCCAGCATTTTATACACCAAAACTCAGAAATGCAGGCAAAACACTATATTTATTGAAACTTCTTATATATGTGTTTTCAAGGTGTTCTATGAAAAAAGATTATCTCTATTGAAAATTTTTTATATTCAAGTCATTTTACATTTTTTATGTTTCAAAACGACAGAATTGATGAAAACAAGCCAATATAGAGAAACCAAAGTACAAGTAAGAATAACGTGTTATTTTAGTAGTTTTAGCATTTTTTGCACTAAAACACAGAAATGCAGGCAAAACGCATGATAAAATACTATTTGTTTAAGGAACTGAATTATGTCAACAATGGGTTATTTTGGTGTTTGCAGCATTTTATGCACCAAAACTCAGAAACGTAGTCAAAACACTATATTTGTTAAAATGTTTTAATTATGTGTTTTTTAGGTGTTTTATGAAAAAAAAAAACTATCTATTAGAAATTTTGTATATTCAAGTCATTTTACATTTTTATGCCTCAGAACAATAAAATTGATGAAAACAATGCAATATAGAGACACCAAAGAAAGAGGAAGATAAAGTGTTATTTTAGTAGTTTTCAGCTTTCTTTTGTACCAAAACACAGAAAAGCAGGCAAAACGCATGAATAACACTATTTGCTTAAAGAACTGATATATGTCAAATATGGGTTGGGTAATATTTAGGTGTTTTCCAATATTTTGTGCACCAAAACTCAGAAATGCTGGCAAAACACTATATTTGTTAAAAAGTCTTATTTATGTGTTTTTAAGGTGTTTTATGGAAAAAAAAAATTCATAAAACACCTTAAAAACACACATAAATAATATGTTTTAATAAATATAGTGTTTTGCCTGCATTTTGACTTTGGTGTATAAAATGCTGAATACACCAATATAACCAATTTTTGACATATTTCACTTCCTTAAACAAATATTGTGTAATCATTTGCTTTTCCTGCATTTCTGTGTTTTGGTGCAAAAAAAAGCTGAAAACTAATAAAATAACATGTTTTTCTAACTTTTACTTTTGTTTCTCTATATTGGCTTACTTTCATTAATTTTGTTTTTTTAACATAACAATGTAAAATGAAATTAATATACAACATTTTCAATCAAATTTTTTTTTTTTATAAAACATTTTAAAAGCACATAAATAAGACGTTTGAAAAAATATTTTCTTTTGCGTGTATTTCTGAGTTTTGGTGCATAAAATGCTGAAAAACACTTAATAACCATTTTTCACATATTTCAGTTCCTTAAACAAATAATGTGTAATCATGCGTTTTGTCTGCATTTTTGTGTTTTGGTGCAAAAAAAGCTGAAAGATATTAATATAACTAGTCTTGGTTACTTCTAATTGCATTTTCTATATTGGCTTCTTTTCGCAGGAAAACACAAAAAATGCAGGCAAAACGCATGATTACACACTATTTGTTAAAGGAACTGAAATATGTCAAAAAGGGTTATTATGGTGTTTTCCAGCATTTTATACACCAAAACTCAGAAATGCAGGCAAAACACTATATTTATTGAAACTTCTTATATATGTGTTTTCAAGGTGTTTTATGAAAAAAGATTATCACTATTGAAAATTTTTTATATTCAAGTCATTTTATATATTTATGCTTCAAAACAATAGAATTGATGAAAACAAGCCAATATAGAAAAACCAAAGTACAAGTAACAATAACGTGTTATTTTAGTAGTTTCAGCATTTTTTGCACTAAAACACAGAAATGCAGGCAAAACGCATGATAAAATACTATTTGTTTAAGGAACTGAATTATGTCAACAATGGGTTATTTTGGTGTTTTCCAGCATTTTATGCACCAAAACTCAGAAACGTAGTCAAAACACTATATTTGTTAAAATGTTTTAATTTATGTGTTTTTAGGTGTTTTATGAAAAAAAAACTATCTATTAGAAATTTTGTATATTCAAGTCATTTTACATTTTTATGCCTCAGAACAATAAAATTGATGAAAACAAGGCAATATAGAGACACCAAAGAAAGAGGAAGATAAAGTGTTATTTTAGTAGTTTTCAGCTTTCTTTTGTACCAAAACACAGAAAAGCAGGCAAAACGCATGAATAACACTATTTGTTAAAGAACTGATATATGTCAAATATGGGTTGGGTAATATTTAGGTGTTTTCCAATATTTTGTGCACCAAAACTCAGAAATGCTGGCAAAACACTATATTTGTTAAAAAGTCTTATTTATGTGTTTTAAGGTGTTTTATGGAAAAAAAAATAAAAAACACCTTAAAACACACATAAATAATATGTTTTAATAAATATAGTGTTTTGCCTGCATTTTGACTTTGGTGTATAAAATGCTGAATACACCAATATAACCATTTTGACATATTTCACTTCCTTAAACAAATATTGTGTAATCATTTGCTTTTCCTGCATTTCTGTGTTTTGGTGCAAAAAAGCTGAAAACTAATAAAATAACATGTTTTCTAACTTTTACTTTTGTTTCTCTATATTGGCTTATTTTCATCAATTTTATTGTTTTGAAACATAACAATGTAAAATGAAATTAATATACAAATTTTCAATCAAATTTTTTTTTTTTTTTTTCATAAAACATTTTAAAAGCACATAAATAAGACGTTTGAAAAATATATTCTTTTGCGTGTTTTTCTGAGTTTTGGTGCATAAAATGCTGAAAACACATTAATAACCATTTTTCACATATTTCAGTTCCTTAAACAAATAATGTGTAATCATGCGTTTTGTCTGCATTTTGTGTTTTGGTGCAAAAAAGCTGAAAGATATTAAAATAACTAGTCTTGGTTACTTCTAATTGCATTTTCTATATTGGCTTTTTTCACAGGAAACACAAAATGCAGGCAAAACGCATGATTACACACTATTTGTTAAAGGAACTGAAATATGTCAAAATGGGTTATTATGGTGTTTTCCAGCATTTTATGCACCAAAACTCAGAAATGCAGGCAAAACACTATATTTTTAAACTTCTTATTTATGTGTTTTCAAGGTGTTTTATGAAAAAGACTATCTCCATTGAAAATTTTTATATTCAAGTCATTTTACATTTTATGCTTCAAAACAATAGAATTGATGAAAACAAGCCAATATAGAAAAACCAAAGTAAAAGTAACAATAACGTGTTATTTTAGTAGTTTCAGCATTTTTGCACTAAAACACAGAAATGCAGGCAAAACGCATGATAAAATACTATTTGTTTAAGGAACTGAATTATGTCAACAATGGGTTATTTTGGTGTTTTCCAGCATTTTATGCACCAAAACTCAGAAAAGCAGGCAAAACACTAACAATGTAAAACATAACAATGTAAAATGAAATTAATAACATTAATTTTTTTCAATCAAGTTTTTTTTTCATAAAACATATTAAAAACATAAATAAGACGTTTGAAGAAATATAGTCTTTTGCGTGAATTCTGAGTTTTGGTGCATAAAATGCAGGAAAACAACAATAACCATTTTGACATATTTCAATTCCTTAAACAAATGTGTAATCATGCGTTTTGCCTGCATTTTGTGTTTTGGTGCAAAAAGCTGAAAGCTATTAAAATAATTCGTCTTGGTTACTTCTACTTGCATTTCTCTATATTGGCTTGTTTTTGCAGAAAAACACAAAAATGCAGGCAAAACGCATGAATACACACTATTTGTTAAAGGAACTGAAATATGTCAAAATGGGTTATTATGGTGTTTTCCAGCATTTTATACACCAAAACTCAGAAATGCAGGCAAAACACTATATTTATTGAAACTTCTTATATATGTGTTTTCAAGGTGTTTTATGAAAAAAGATTATCACTATTGAAAATGTTTTATATTCAAGTCATTTTACATTTTATGTTTCAAAACGATAGAATTGATGAAAACAAGCCAATATAGAAAACCAAAGTACAAGTAAGAATAACGTGTTATTTTAGTAGTTTCAGCATTTTTTGCACTAAAACACAGAAATGCAGGCAAAACGCATGATAAAATACTATTTGTTTAAGGAACTGAATTATGTCAACAATGGGTTATTTTGGTGTTTTCCAGCATTTTATGCACCAAACTCAGAAACGTAGTCAAAACACTATATTTGTTAAAATGTTTTAATTATGTGTTTTCAGGTGTTTTATGAAAAAAAACTATCGATTAGAAATTTTGTATATTCAAGTCATTTTACATTTTATGCCTCAGAACAATAAAATTGATGAAAACAAGGCAATATAGAGACACCAAAGAAAGAGGAAGATAAAGTGTTATTTTAGTAGTTTTCAGCTTTCTTTTGTACCAAAACACAGAAAAGCAGGCAAAACGCATGAATAACACTATTCGCTTAAAGAACTGATATATGTCAAATATGGGTTTAATATTTGGTGTTTTCCAATATTTTGTGCACCAAAACTCAGAAATGCTGGCAAAACACTATATTTGTTAAAAAGTCTTACTTATGTGTTTCTAAGGTGTTTTATGGAAAAAAAAAAAATTTTCATAAAACACCTTAAAACACATACAAATAATATGTTTTAATAAATATAGTGTTTTGCCTGCAATTTTGACTTTTGGTGTATAAAATGCTGGAATACACCAATATAACCCATTTTTGACATGTTTCACTTCCTTAAACAAATATTGTGTAATCATTTGCTTTTCCTGCATTTCTGTGTTTTGGTGCAAAAAAAAGCTGAAAACTAATAAAATAACATGTTTTTCTAACTTTTACTTTTGTTTCTCTATATTGGCTTATTTTCATCAATTGTATTGTTTTGAAACATAACAATGTAAAATGAAATTAATATACAACATTTTCAATCAAATTTTTTTTTTTTTTTCATAAAACATTTTAAAAGCACATAAATAAGACGTTTGAAAAAATATATTCTTTTGCGTGTCTTTCTGAGTTTTGGTGCATAAAATGCTGGAAAACACATTAATAACCCATTTTTCACATATTTCAGTTCCTTAAACAAATAATGTAATCATGCGTTTTGTCTGCATTTTGTGTTTTGGTGCAAAAAAAGCTGAAAGCTATTAAAATAACTAGTCTTGGTTACTTCTAATTGCATTTCTCTATATTGGCTTCTTTTCACAGGAAAACACAAAAATGCAGGCAAAACGCATGATTACACACTATTTGTTAAAGGAACTGAAATATGTCAAAAATGGGTTATTATGGTGTTTTCCAGCATTTTATACACCAAAACTCAGAAATGCAGGCAAAACACTATATTTTTTAAACTTCTTATTTATGTGTTTTCAAGGTGTTTTATGAAAAAAGACTATCTCCATTGAAAATTTTTTTATATTCAAGTCATTTTATATATTTATGCTTCAAAACAATAGAATTGATGAAAACAAGCCAATATAGAAAAACCAAAGTACAAGTAACAATAACGTGTTATTTTAGTAGTTTCAGCATTTTTTGCACTAAAACACAGAAATGCATGCAAAACGCATGATAAAATACTATTTGTTTAAGGAACTGAATTATGTCAACAATGGGTTATTTTGGTGTTTTCCAGCATTTTATGCACCAAAACTCAGAAAAGCAGGCAAAACACTAACAATGTAAAACATAACAATGTAAAATGAAATTAATATACAAAACTTTCAATCAAGTTTTTTTATTTCATAAAACATATTGAAAGCACATAAATAAGACGTTTGAAGAAATATAGTCTTTTGCGTGAATTCTGAGTTTTGGTGCATAAAATGCAGGAAAACAACAATAACCATTTTGACATATTTCAATTCCTTAAACAAATGTGTAATCATGCGTTTTGCCTACATTTTTGTGTTTTGGTGCAAAAAAAGCTGAAAGCTATTAAAATAATTCGTCTTGGTTACTTCTACTTGCATTTCTCTATATTGGCTTGTTTTTGCAGAAAAACACAAAAATGCAGGCAAAACGAATGAATACACACTATTTGTTAAAGGAACTGAAATATGTCAAAAAGGGGTTATTATGGTGTTTTCCAGCATTTTATACACCAAAACTCAGAAATGCAGGCAAAACACTATATTTATTGAAACTTCTTATATATGTGTTTTCAAGGTGTTTTATGAAAAAAGATTATCACTATTGAAAATTTTTTATATTCGTCATTTTACATTTTTATGTTTCAAAACGATAGAATTGATGAAAACAAGCCAATATAGAGAAACCAAAGTATAAGTAAGAATAACGTGTTATTTTAGTAGTTTCAGCATTTTTTGCACTAAAACACAGAAATGCAGGCAAAACGCATGATAAAATACTATTTGTTTAAGGAACTGAATTATGTCAACAATGGGTTATTTTGGTGTTTTCCAGCATTTTATGCACCAAACTCAGAAACGTAGTCAAAACACTATATTTGTTAAAATGTTTTAATTATGTGTTTTTCAGGTGTTTTATGAAAAAAAAAACTATCGATTAGAAATTTTGTATATTCAAGTCATTTTACATTTTTATGCCTCAGAACAATAAAATTGATGAAAACAAGGCAATATAGAGACACCAAAGAAAGAGGAAGATAAAGTGTTATTTTAGTAGTTTTCAGCTTTCTTTTGTACCAAAACACAGAAAAGCAGGCAAAACGCATGAATAACACTATTTGTTAAAGAACTGATATATGTCAAATATGGGTTGGGTAATATTTAGGTGTTTTCCAATATTTTGTGCACCAAAACTCAGAAATGCTGGCAAAACACTATATTTGTTAAAAAGTCTTATTTATGTGTTTTAAGGTGTTTTATGAAAAAAAAAAAAATTTTTCATAAAACACCTTAAAACACAAATAATATGTTTTAATAAATATAGTGTTTTGCCTGCAATTTTGACTTTGGTGTATAAAATGCTGAATACACCAATATAACCCATTTTGACATATTTCACTTCCTTAAACAAATATTGT
>NW_025541370.1:424822-430340 GCF_017591435.1 Portunus trituberculatus
TCCATTGAAAATTTTTTTATATTCAAGTCATTTTACCTTTTTATGCTTCAAAACAATAGAATTGATGAAAACAAGCCAATATAGAGAAACCAAAGTAAAAGTAACAATAACGTGTTATTTTAGTAGTTTCAGCATTTTTTGCACGAAAACACAAAAATGCAGGCAAAACGCGTGATAAAATACTATTTGTTTAAGGAACTGAATTATGTCAACAATGGGTTATTTTGGTGTTTTCCAGCATTTTATGCACCAAAACTCAGAAAAGCAGGCAAAACACTAACAATGTAAAACATAACAATGTAAAATGAAATTAATATACAAAATTTTCAATCAAGTTTTTTTATTTCATAAAACATATTGAAAGCACATAAATAAGACGTTTGAAGAAATATAGTCTTTTGCGTGAATCTCTGAGTTTTGGTGCATAAAATGCAGGAAAACAACTTAATAACCCATTTTTGACATATTTCAATTCCTTAAACAAAGTGTGTAATCATGCGTTTTGCCTACATTTTTGTGTTTTGGTGCAAAAAAAGCTGAAAGCTATTAAAATAATTCGTCTTGGTTACTTCTACTTGCATTTCTCTATATTGGCTTGTTTTTGCAGAAAAACACAAAAATGCAGGCAAAACGTATGAATACACACTATTTGTTAAAGGAACTGAAATATGTCAAAAAGGGGTTATTATGGTGTTTTCCAGCATTTTATACACCAAAACTCAGAAATGCAGGCAAAACACTATATTTATTGAAACTTCTTATATATGTGTTTTCAAGGTGTTTTATGAAAAAAGATTATCACTATTGAAAATTTTTTATATTCAAGTCATTTTACATTTTTATGTTTCAAAACGATAGAATTGATGAAAACAAGCCAATATAGTTTTTTTTCATAAAACACCTTAAAAACACATAAATAAGACGTTTTATCAAATATAGTATTTTGCCTGCAATTCTGAGTTTACTGCATAAAACGCTAGAATACACCAAAATAACCCATTTTGACATATTTCAATTTTCAATTTTTTTTTTTTCTGCATTTAAAAGCACATGACGTTTGAAGAAATGCAAAAAAATGCTGAAAACTAATAAAAACAATGTGTAATCATGCGTTTTTCTGCTTTTTGTGTTTTGGTGCACTTTTACTTTTGGTTACTCTAATTGCATTTCTATATTGGCTTGTTTTCATGCAATTTTATTTGTTTGAAATATGTCATAACAATGTAAAATGAAATTAATATACAATGTGTTTTCAATTTTCAATCAAATTTTTTTTTCAAGTCATTTTACCTTTTATAAAACATAGAATTAAAAGCACATAAATAAGACAATAACGTTTGAAGCAAATATATAAAATACTTTTGTTTAAGGAACTGAATTTCTGAGTTTTGGTGCAGGCAAAACACTAACAATGCTGGAAAACACAATCAAGTTAATAACATATTGAAAGCACATTTTTGAAGAAATATAGTCACATATTTCAGTTCCTTAAACAAATAATGTGTAATCATGCGTTTTGTCTGCATTTTTGTGTTTTGGTGCAAAAAAAGCTGAAAGATATTAATATAACTAGTCTTGGTTACTTCTAATTGCATTTCTCTATATTGGCTTCTTTTCGCAGGAAAACACAAAAATGCAGGCAAAACGCATGATTACACACTATTTGTTAAAGGAACTGAAATATGTCAAAAATGGGTTATTATGGTGTTTTCCAGCATTTTATGCACTAAAACTCAGAAATGCAGGCAAAACACTATATTTATTGAAACTTCTTATTTATGTGTTTTCAAGGTGTTTTATGAAAAAAGACAATCTCCATTGAAAATTTTTTTATATTCAAGTCATTTTACCTTTTTATGCTTCAAAACAATAGAATTGATGAAAACAAGCCAATATAGAGAAACCAAAGTAAAAGTAACAATAACGTGTTATTTTAGTAGTTTCAGCATTTTTTGCACGAAAACACAAAAATGCAGGCAAAACGCATGATAAAACACTATTTGTTTAAAGAACTGAATTTTTATGCACCAAAACTCAGAAATGCGGCAAAACACTAAAAAACTAAAATGTAAAATGAAAATATAAAAATTTCATAAAAACATAAAAACATAAATATGTAAAAAAAGTTATTTTATAAAACAAAAAAAAAAAAAATACAAAAATTTTTTTGTTAACAAATTAATTTTTAAATAATTATTTTTTTTATTTTTTTAAAAACAAATGAAAAAAAAACTAATAAAAAGTGTTTTTTGTTTTTAAACAAAAATTTTAAAATTTAAATAAATAAATTAAAGAAAATTTTTAATAAATTTTTTAATTTTATTTTTTTTAAAAAAAAACCATTTTTTTTAAACATTTTAAAAATTTTTAAAAAAAAAAACATGTTTAATTTTTTTTTTTTAAATTATTGTTTTTAATTTAACATTTTATTAATCATGAAATTAAATAAATTTTAAAGTTTTTTTTCATAAAACAAAAACACATAAAAAGGAAAAAATATATTTTTGTTTCTGGTTTTTATAAAGAAAAAATTAATAAATTTTGACATATTTCATCCAAACAAAGTGTAATCATTTTTACATTTTGTGTTTTGGTGCCTGAAAGTAAAAATAACGTGTTATTTTATTTTTATATTTTTTTTAAAAACAAAAATGCAGGCAAAACCATGATAAACTATTTGTTAAAGGAACTGAAATATGTCAAAATGGGTTATTTGGTGTTTTCCAGCATTTTATGCACCAAAACTCAGAAATGCAAAAACACTATATTTGTTAAATTTATTATGTGTTTTAGGTGTTTTATGAAAAAAAATTATCCATTGAAAATTTTTATATTCAAGTCATTTTACATTTTTATGTTTCAAAACAATAAAATTGATGAAAACAAAATATAGAAAACCAAAGAAAGAAAATAAGTGTTATTTTAGTAGTTTCAGCTTTTTGCACCAAAACACAGAAAGCAGGCAAAACGCATGATAAAAACTATTTGTTTAAGGAACTGAATTATGTCAAAATGGGTTATTTTGGTGTTTCCAGCATTTTATGCAAAAACTCAGAAATGCAAAACACTATATTTGTTAAAAGTTTATTATGTGTTTTTTAGGTGTTTTATGAAAAAAAACATTGAAATTTTTATATTCAAGTCATTTTACATTTTATGCCTCAAACAATAAAATTGATGAAAACAACAATATAGAGAACCAAAGAAAAAAATAAATTTATTTTAGTAGTTTTCAGCTTTTTTTGCAAAAACACAGAAAAGCAGGCAAAACGCATGAATAACACTATTTGTTAAGAACTGATATATGTCAAAATTGGGTTATTTGTTTTATGCACCAAAACTCAGAAATGGGCAAAACACTATATTTGTTTTTATATTTTTAATGTTTTAAAAATTTTTTTTATAAAACAAAAAACACATAAATAAATGTTTTAAAAATAGTGTTTTGATTTTTTGTAAAAAAAAAAATATAACCATTTTGACATATTTCCTTAAACAAATTTGTAATCATTTTTTTTATTTTGTGTTTTGGGCAAAAAGGAAAGATAAAAACATTTTTTTATTTTTTTTGTTTTATTTTTTTGTTTTCAGAAACAAAACAATGTAAAATGAAAATATACAAAATTTTCAATCATTTTTTTTTAAAAACAAAAAAAGACGTTTAAAAATATTTTTTTCAATAAAATGAAAAAAATTATTTTTACATTTTGTTTTAAACAAAAATGGAATCATTTTTTTGATTTTTGTTTTTGGTGCAAAAAATGAAAGTAAAATAAACTTTTTTTTATTTTCATATTGGCTTTTTTCAAAAAACAAAAATGCAGGCAAAACGCATAAAACACTATTTGTTAAGGAACTGAAATATGTCAAAATGGGTTATTTTGGTGTTTTCCAGCATTTTATGCACCAAAACTCAGAAACAGGCAAAACACTATATTTGTTAAATTTATTTATGGTTTTGGTTTTTATGAAAAAAAACTCCATTAAAATTTTTTTATATTCAAGTCATTTTACTTTTATGCTTCAAAACAAAAATTGATGAAAACAAGCCAATATAGAAAACCAAAGAAAAGTAAAATAAGTGTTATTTTAGTAGTTTCATTTTTCCAAAACACAAAAAATGCAGGCAAAACGGATAAAAACTATTTGTTTAAGGAACTGAATTATGTCAAAATTTATTTTGGTGTTTTCCAATTTTATGCAAAAACTAAAAAGGCAAAACACTAAATTTAAAAATTGTAAATGTTAATTTTTTTAATTTTTTTTTTTTCATAAAACATTAAAAAAATAAGACGTTTGAAAAATATATTTTTTGAGTTTTGGTATAAAATGAAAACAATAAAATTTTGACAAATTCCTTAAACAAATTGAAACCCATTTTGTTTTGGTGCAAAAAGCTGAAAGTAAAAATAAGGTTATTTTAGCATTTTTCTATTTGTTTTTTGCAGAAAACACAAAATGCAGGCAAAACGTGAATACACACTATTTGTTAAAGGAACTGAAATATGTCAAAGGGTTATTTGGTGTTTTCCAGCATTTTATCACCAAAACTCAGAAATGCAGGCAAAACACTATATTTTTAAATTCTTATTATGTTTTTAAGGTGTTTTATGAAAAAATTATCCATTGAAAATTTTATATTCAAGTTTTTACATTTTTATTTTCAAAACATAAATTGATGAAAACAACCAATATAGAAAACCAAAGTAAAGAAAATAAGTGTTATTTTAGTAGTTTGCATTTTTCCAAAACACAGAAATGCAGGCAAAACGCATGATAAAAACACTATTTGTTTAAGGAACTGAATTATGTCAAAATGGGTTTTTGGTGTTTCCAGCATTTTATGCACCAAAACTCAGAAATGCAAAACACTATATTTGTTAAAATGTTTTATTATGTTTTTAAGGTGTTTTATGAAAAAAAAACTACATTGAAATTTTTATATTCAAGTCATTTTTTTATGCCTCAGAACAATAAAAATTGATGAAAACAAGCAATATAGAGAACCAAAGAAAAAAATAAAGTGTTATTTTAGTAGTTTTCAGCTTTTTTAAAAACACAAAAGCAGGCAAAACGCATAATAACACTATTTGTTAAAGAACTGATATATGTCAAATATGGGTTTTTGGTGTTTTCCAATTTTTGCACCAAAACTCAGAAATGCGGCAAAACACTATATTTGTTAAAATAAAATTTTTAATTTTTTAAAAAAAATTAAAAAACAATAAATATTTTAAAATATGTGTTTTTGTTTTTGTTAAAAATGCGAAAAATAAACCCATTTTTGACATATTTCCTTAAACAAATATTGTTAATCATTTTTTTTCATTTTGTGTTTTGGGAAAAAAAAACTAATAAAAAAACTTTTTACTTTTTTTTCTATATTGTTTTTTTTCAAAAAAAACAACAATGTAAATGAAATTAATAACAAAATTTTCAATCAAATTTTTTTTTTAAAAAAAAAATGCACAAAAAAGAGTTTGAAAAATATATGTTTTGGTTTTTTGAAAAATTTAAA
>NW_025541370.1:430840-455840 GCF_017591435.1 Portunus trituberculatus
ATATAGTGTTTTGCCTGCTTTTCTGAGTTTTGGTGCATAAAATGCTGGAAAACACCAAAATAACCCATTGTTGACATAATTCAGTTCCTTAAACAAATAGTATTTTATCATGCGTTTTGCCTGCATTTCTGTGTTTTAGTGCAAAAATGCTGAAACTACTAAAATAACACGTTATTGTTACTTGTACTTTGGTTTTCTATATTGGCTTGTTTTCATCAATTCTATTGTTTTGAAGCATAAAAATGTAAAATGACTTGAATATAAAAATTTTCAATGGAGATAGTCTTTTTTCATAAAACACCTTGAAAACACATAAATAAGAAGTTTAAAAAAATATAGTGTTTTGCCTGCATTTCTGAGTTTTAGTGCATAAAATGCTGGAAAACACCATAATAACCCATTTTTGACATATTTCAGTTCCTTTAACAAATAGTGTGTAATCATGCGTTTTGCCTGCATTTTTTTGTGTTTTCCTGCGAAAAAAAGCCAATATAGAGAAATGCAATTAGAAGTAACCAAGACTAGTTATATTAATATCTTTCAGCTTTTTTGCACCAAAACACAAAATGCAGACAAAACGCATGATTACACATTATTTGTTTAAGGAACTGAAATATGAAAATGGGTTATTAATGTTTTCAGCATTTTATGCACCAAAACTCAGAAAACACGCAAAAGAATATATTTTTCAAACGTCTTATTTATGTGCTTTTAAAATGTTTTATGAAAAAAAAAAAAATTTGATTGAAAATGTTGTATATTAATTTCATTTTACATTGTTATGTTTCAAAACAATACAATTGATGAAAATAAGCCAATATAGAGAAACAAAAGTAAAAGTTAGAAAAACATGTTATTTTATTAGTTTTCAGCTTTTTTTTGCACCAAAACACAGAAATGCAGGAAAAGCAAATGATTACACAATATTTGTTTAAGGAAGTGAAATATGTCAAAATGGTTATATTGGTGTATTCAGCATTTTATACACCAAAGTCAAAATTGCAGGCAAAACACTATATTTATTAAAACATATTATTTTATGTGTTTTAAGGTGTTTTGAAAAAAAAAAATTTTTTTCCATAAAACACCTTAAAACACATAAATAAGACTTTTAACAAATATAGTGTTTTGCCAGCATTTCTGAGTTTTGGTGCACAAAATATTGGAAAACACCTAAATATTACCCAACCCATATTTGACATATATCAGTTCTTTAACAAATAGTGTTATTCATGCGTTTTGCCTGCTTTTCTGTGTTTTGGTACAAAAGAAAGCTGAAAACTACTAAAATAACACTTTATCTTCCTCTTTCTTTGGTGTCTCTATATTGCCTTGTTTTCATCAATTTTATTGTTCTGAGGCATAAAAATGTAAAATGACTTGAATATACAAAATTTCTAATCGATAGTTTTTTTTTTTTTTCATAAAACACCTAAAAAACACATAATTAAAACATTTTAACAAATATAGTGTTTTGACTACGTTTCTGAGTTTTGGTGCATAAAATGCTGGAAAACACCAAAATAACCCATTGTTGACATAATTCAGTTCCTTAAACAAATAGTATTTTATCATGCGTTTTGCCTGCATTTCTGTGTTTTAGTGCAAAAAATGCTGAAACTACTAAAATAACACGTTATTGTTACTTGTACTTTGGTTTCTCTATATTGGCTTGTTTTCATCAATTCTATCGTTTTGAAACATAAAAATGTAAAATGACTTGAATATAAAAAATTTTCAATAGAGATAATCTTTTTTCATAAAACACCTTGAAAACACATAAATAAGAAGTTTCAATAAATATAGTGTTTTGCCTGCATTTCTGAGTTTTGGTGCATAAAATGCTGGAAAACACCATAATAACCCATTTTTGACATATTTCAGTTCCTTTAACAAATAGTGTGTATTCATGCGTTTTGCCTGCATTTTTGTGTTTTCTGCAAAACAAGCCAATATAGAGAAATGCAAGTAGAAGTAACCAAGACGAATTATTTTAATAGCTTTCAGCTTTTTTGCACCAAAACACAAAATGCAGGCAAAACGCATGATTACACACTTTGTTTAAGGAATTGAAATATGTCAAAATGGTTATTGTTGTTTTCCTGCATTTTATGCACCAAAACTCAGAGATTCACGCAAAAGACTATATTTCTTCAAACGTCTTATTTATGTGCTTTCAATATGTTTTATGAAAAAAAAAACTTGATTGAAAATTTTGTATATTAATTTCATTTTACATTGTTATGTTTTACAATATCATATAGTGTTTTGCCTGCTTTTCTGAGTTTTGGTGCATAAAATGCTGGAAAACACCAAAATAACCCATTGTTGACATAATTCAGTTCCTTAAACAAATAGTATTTTATCATGCGTTTTGCCTGCATTTCTGTGTTTTAGTGCAAAAATGCTGAAACTACTAAAATAACACGTTATTGTTACTTGTACTTTGGTTTTTCTATATTGGCTTGTTTTCATCAATTCTATTGTTTTGAAGCATAAAAATGTAAAATGACTTGAATATAAAAATTTTCAATGGAGATAGTCTTTTTCATAAAACACCTTGAAAACACATAAATAAGAAGTTTAAAAAATATAGTGTTTTGCCTGCATTTCTGAGTTTTAGTGCATAAAATGCTGGAAAACACCATAATAACCCATTTTGACATATTTCAGTTCCTTTAACAAATAGTGTGTAATCATGCGTTTTGCCTGCATTTTTGTGTTTTCCTGAAAAAAGCCAATATAGAGAAATGCAATTAGAAGTAACCAAGACTAGTTATTTTAATAGCTTTCAGCTTTTTGCACCAAAACACAAAATGCAGACAAAACGCATGATTACATTATTTGTTTAAGGAACTGAAATATGTAAAAATGGTTATTAATGTGTTTTCAGCATTTTATGCACCAAAACTCAGAAAACACGCAAAAGAATATATTTTTCAAACGTCTTATTTATGTGCTTTTAAAATGTTTTATGAAAAAAAAAAAAAAATTTGATTGAAAATGTTGTATATTAATTTCATTTTACATTGTTATGTTTCAAAACAATAAAATTGATGAAAATAAGCCAATATAGAGAAACAAAAGTAAAAGTTAGAAAAACATGTTATTTTATTAGTTTTCAGCTTTTTTTTGCACCAAAACACAGAAATGCAGGAAAAGCAAATGATTACACAATATTTGTTTAAGGAAGTGAAATATGTCAAAAATGGGTTATATTGGTGTATTCCAGCATTTTATACACCAAAGTCAAAATTGCAGGCAAAACACTATATTTATTAAAACATATTATTATGTGTTTTAAGGTGTTTTATGAAAAAATTTTTTTTTTCATAAAACACCTTAAAACACATAAATAAGACTTTTAACAAATATAGTGTTTTGCCAGCATTTCTGAGTTTTGGTGCACAAAATATTGGAAAACACCAAATATTAACCCATATTTGACATATATCAGTTCTTTAACAAATAGTGTTATTCATGCGTTTTGCCTGCTTTTCTGTGTTTTGGTACAAAAGAAAGCTGAAAACTACTAAAATAACACTTTATCTTCCTCTTTCTTTGGTGTCTCTATATTGCCTTGTTTTCATCAATTTTATTGTTCTGAGGCATAAAAATGTAAAGTGACTTGAATATACAAAATTTCTAATCGATAGTTTTTTTTTTTTTCATAAAACACCTGAAAAACACATAATTAAAACATTTTAACAAATATAGTGTTTTGACTACGTTTCTGAGTTTGGTGCATAAAATGCTGCAAACACCAAAATAACCCATTGTTGACATAATTCAGTTCCTTAAACAAATAGTATTTTATCATGCGTTTTGCCTGCATTTCTGTGTTTTAGTGCAAAAAATGCTGAAACTACTAAAATAACACGTTATTCTTACTTATACTTTGGTTTCTCTATATTGGCTTGTTTTCATCAATTCTATCGTTTTGAAACATAAAAATGTAAAATGACGAATATAAAAAATTTTCAATAGTGATAATCTTTTTTCATAAAACACCTTGAAAACACATATATAAGAAGTTTCAATAAATATAGTGTTTTGCCTGCATTTCTGAGTTTTGGTGCATAAAATGCTGGAAAACACCATAATAACCCATTTTGACATATTTCAGTTCCTTTAACAAATAGTGTGTATTCATGCGTTTTGCCTGCATTTTGTGTTTTCTGCAAAACAAGCCAATATAGAGAAATGCAAGTAGAAGTAACCAAGACGAATTATTTTAATAGCTTTCAGCTTTTTTGCACCAAAACACAAAATGTAGGCAAAACGCATGATTACACATTTGTTTAAGGAATTGAAATATGTCAAAATGGTTATTGTTGTTTTCCTGCATTTTATGCACCAAAACTCAGAATTCACGCAAAAGACTATATTTCTTCAAACGTCTTATTTATGTGCTTTAATATGTTTTATGAAATAAAAAACTTGATTGAAAATTTTGTATATTAATTTCATTTTACATTGTTATGTTTTACATTGTTAGTGTTTTGCCTGCTTTTCTGAGTTTTGGTGCATAAAATGCTGGAAAACACCAAAATAACCCATTGTTGACATAATTCAGTTCCTTAAACAAATAGTATTTTATCATGCGTTTTGCCTGCATTTCTGTGTTTTAGTGCAAAAAATGCTGAAACTACTAAAATAACACGTTATTGTTACTTGTACTTTGGTTTTTCTATATTGGCTTGTTTCATCAATTCTATTGTTTTGAAGCATAAAAATATAAAATGACTTGAATATAAAAATTTTCAATGGAGATAGTCTTTTTCATAAAACACCTTGAAAACACATAAATAAGAAGTTTAAAAAATATAGTGTTTTGCCTGCATTTCTGAGTTTTAGTGCATAAAATGCTGGAAAACACCATAATAACCCATTTTGACATATTTCAGTTCCTTTAACAAATAGTGTGTAATCATGCGTTTTGCCTGCATTTTTGTGTTTTTGTGAAAAAAGCCAATATAGAGAAATGCAATTAGAAGTAACCAAGACTAGTTATTTTAATAGCTTTCAGCTTTTTGCACCAAAACACAAAATGCAGACAAAACGCATGATTACATTATTTGTTTAAGGAACTGAAATATAAAAATGGTTATTAATGTGTTTTCAGCATTTTATGCACCAAAACTCAGAAAACACGCAAAAGAATATATTTTTCAAACGTCTTATTTATGTGCTTTTAAAATGTTTTATGAAAAAAAAAAAAAAATTTGATTGAAAATGTTGTATATTAATTTCATTTTACATTGTTATGTTTCAAAACAATACAATTGATGAAAATAAGCCAATATAGAGAAACAAAAGTAAAAGTTAGAAAAACATGTTATTTTATTAGTTTTCAGCTTTTTTTTGCACCAAAACACAGAAATGCAGGAAAAGCAAATGATTACACAATATTTGTTTAAGGAAGTGAAATATGTCAAAATGGTTATATTGGTGTATTCAGCATTTTATACACCAAAGTCAAAATGCAGGCAAAACACTATATTTATTAAAACATATTATTTATATGTTTTAAGGTGTTTTATGAAAAAATTTTTTTTCCATAAAACACCTTAAAACACATAAATAAGACTTTTAACAAATATAGTGTTTTGCCAGCATTTCTGAGTTTTGGTGCACAAAATATTGGAAAACACCAAATATTACCCAACCCATATTTGACATATATCAGTTCTTTAACAAATAGTGTTATTCATGCGTTTTGCCTGCTTTTCTGTGTTTTGGTACAAAAGAAAGCTGAAAACTACTAAAATAACACTTTATCTTCCTCTTTCTTTGGTGTCTCTATATTGCCTTGTTTTCATCAATTTTATTGTTCTGAGGCATAAAAATGTAAAATGACTTGAATATACAAAATTTCTAATCGATAGTTTTTTTTTTCATAAAACACCTAAAAAACACATAATTAAAACATTTTAACAAATATAGTGTTTTGACTACGTTTCTGAGTTTGGTGCATAAAATGCTGGAAACACCAAAATAACCCATTGTTGACATAATTCAGTTCCTTAAACAAATAGTATTTTATCATGCGTTTTGCCTGCATTTCTGTGTTTTAGTGCAAAAAATGCTGAAACTACTAAAATAACACGTTATTCTTACTTGTACTTTGGTTTCTCTATATTGGCTTGTTTTCATCAATTCTATCGTTTTGAAACATAAAATGTAAAATGACTTGAATATAAAAAATTTTCAATAGTGATAATCTTTTTTCATAAAACACCTTGAAAACACATATATAAGAAGTTTCAATAAATATAGTGTTTTGCCTGCATTTCTGAGTTTTGGTGTATAAAATGCTGGAAAACACCATAATAACCCTTTTTGACATATTTCAGTTCCTTTAACAAATAGTGTGTATTCATGCGTTTTGCCTGCATTTTGTGTTTTCTGCAAAAACAAGCCAATATAGAGAAATGCAAGTAGAAGTAACCAAGACGAATTATTTTAATAGCTTTCAGCTTTTTGCACCAAAACACAAAATGTAGGCAAAAGCATGATTACACACTTTGTTTAAGGAATTGAAATATGTCAAAATGGTTATTGTTGTTTTCCTGCATTTTATGCACCAAAACTCAGAATTCACGCAAAAGACTATATTTCTTCAAACGTCTTATTTATGTGCTTTCAATATGTTTTATGAAATAAAAAACTTGATTGAAAGTTTTGTATATTAATTTCATTTTACATTGTTATGTTTTACATTGTTAGTGTTTTGCCTGCTTTTCTGAGTTTTGGTGCATAAAATGCTGGAAAACACCAAAATAACCTATTGTTGACATAATTCAGTTCCTTAAACAAATAGTATTTTATCATGCGTTTTGCCTGCATTTCTGTGTTTTAGTGCAAAAAATGCTGAAACTACTAAAATAACACGTTATTGTTACTTTTACTTTGGTTTTTCTATATTGGCTTGTTTTCATCAATTCTATTGTTTTGAAGCATAAAATGTAAAATGACTTGAATATAAAAATTTTCAATGGAGATAGTCTTTTTCATAAAACACCTTGAAAACACATAAATAAGAAGTTTAAAAAATATAGTGTTTTGCCTGCATTTCTGAGTTTTAGTGCATAAAATGCTGGAAAACACCATAATAACCCATTTTGACATATTTCAGTTCCTTTAACAAATAGTGTGTAATCATGCGTTTTGCCTGCATTTTTGTGTTTTTGTGAAAAAAAGCCAATATAGAAAATGCAATTAGAAGTAACCAAGACTAGTTATTTTAATATCTTTCAGCTTTTTTGCACCAAAACACAAAATGCAGACAAAACGCATGATTACACATTATTTGTTTAAGGAACTGAAATATGAAAAATGGTTATTAATGTGTTTTCAGCATTTTATGCACCAAAACTCAGAAAACACGCAAAAGAATATATTTTTCAAACGTCTTATTTATGTGCTTTTAAAATGTTTTATGAAAAAAAAAATTTGATTGAAAATTTTGTATATTAATTTCATTTTACATTGTTATGTTTCAAAACAATAAAATTAATGAAAGTAAGCCAATATAGAGAAACAAAAGTAAAAGTTAGAAAAACATGTTATTTTATTAGTTTTCAGCTTTTTTGCACCAAAACACAGAAATGCAGGAAAAGCAAATGATTACACAATATTTGTTTAAGGAAGTGAAATATGTCAAAAATGGGTTATATTGGTGTATTCAGCATTTTATACACCAAAGTCAAAATGCAGGCAAAACACTATATTTATTAAAACATATTATTTATGTGTTTTAAGGTGTTTTAAAAAAAAATTTTTTTCCATAAAACACCTTAAAACACATAAATAAGACTTTTAACAAATATAGTGTTTTGCCAGCATTTCTGGGTTTTGGTGCACAAAATATTGGAAAACACCTAAATATTACCCAACCCATATTTGACATATATCAGTTCTTTAACAAATAGTGTTATTCATGCGTTTTGCCTGCTTTTCTGTGTTTTGGTACAAAAGAAAGCTGAAAACTACTAAAATAACACTTTATCTTTCTTCTTCTTTGGTGTCTATATTGCCTTGTTTTCATCAATTTTATTGTTCTGAGGCATAAAAATGTAAAATGACTTGAATATACAAAATTTCTAATCGATAGTTTTTTTTTCATAAAACACCTAAAAAACACATAATTAAAACATTTTAACAAATATAGTGTTTTGACTACGTTTCTGAGTTTGGTGCATAAAATGCTGGAAACACCAAAATAACCCATTGTTGACATAATTCAGTTCCTTAAACAAATAGTATTTTATCATGCGTTTTGCCTGCATTTCTGTGTTTTAGTGCAAAAAATGCTGAAACTACTAAAATAACACGTTATTGTTACTTGTACTTTGGTTTTTCTATATTGGCTTGTTTTCATCAATTCTATTGTTTTGAAGCATAAATATATAAAATGACTTGAATATAAAAATTTTCAATAGAGATAATCTTTTTCATAAAACACCTTGAAAACACATAAATAAGAAGTTTAATAAATATAGTGTTTTGCCTGCATTTCTGAGTTTTGGTGTATAAAATGCTGGAAAACACCATAATAACCCTTTTTGACATATTTCAGTTCCTTTAACAAATAGTGTGTAATCATGCCTTTTGCCTGCATTTTTGTGTTTTCCTGTGAAAAGAAGCCAATATAGAGAAATGCAATTAGAAGTAACCAAGACTAGTTATATTAATATCTTTCAGCTTTTTTTGCACCAAAACACAAAAATGCAGACAAAACGCATGATTACACATTATTTGTTTAAGGAACTGAAATATGTGAAAAATGGGTTATTAATGTGTTTTCCAGCATTTTATGCACCAAAACTCAGAAATACACGCAAAAGAATATATTTTTTCAAACGTCTTATTTATGTGCTTTTAAAATGTTTTATAAAAAAAAAAAATTTGATTGAAAATGTTGTATATTAATTTCATTTTACATTGTTATGTTTCAAAACAATAAAATTAATGAAAGTAAGCCAATATAGAGAAACAAAAGTAAAAGTTAGAAAAACATGTTATTTTATTAGTTTTCAGCTTTTTTTTGCACCAAAACACAGAAATGCAGGAAAAGCAAATGATTACACAATATTTGTTTAAGGAAGTGAAATATGTCAAAAATTGGTTATATTGGTGTATTCCAGCATTTTATACACCAAAAGTCAAAATTGCAGGCAAAACACTATATTTATTAAAACATTATTTATATGTGTTTTTAAGGTGTTTTATGAAAAAAATTTTTTTCCATAAAACACCTTAAAACACATAAATAAGACTTTTTAACAAATATAGTGTTTTGCCAGCATTTCTGAGTTTTGGTGCACAAAATATTGGAAAACACCTAAATATTACCCAACCCATATTTGACATATATCAGTTCTTTAAGCAAATAGTGTTATTCATGCGTTTTGCCTGCTTTTCTGTGTTTTGGTACAAAAGAAAGCTGAAAACTACTAAAATAACACTTTATCTTCCTCTTTCTTTGGTGTCTCTATATTGCCTTGTTTTCATCAATTTTATTGTTCTGAGGCATAAAAATGTAAAATGACTTGAATATACAAAATTTCTAATAGATAGTTTTTTTTTTTCATAAAACACCTAAAAAACACATAATTAAAACATTTTAACAAATATAGTGTTTTGACTACGTTTCTGAGTTTTGGTGCATAAAATGCTGCAAACACCAAAATAACCCATTGTTGACATAATTCAGTTCCTTAAACAAATAGTATTTTATCATGCGTTTTGCCTGCATTTCTGTGTTTTAGTGCAAAAAATGCTGAAACTACTAAAATAACACGTTATTCTTACTTGTACTTTGGTTTCTCTATATTGGCTTGTTTTCATCAATTCTATCGTTTTGAAACATAAAAAATGTAAAATGACTTGAATATAAAAAATTTTCAATAGTGATAATCTTTTTTCATAAAACACCTTGAAAACACATATATAAGAAGTTTCAATAAATATAGTGTTTTGCCTGCATTTCTGAGTTTTGGTGTATAAAATGCTGGAAAACACCATAATAACCCCTTTTTGACATATTTCAGTTCCTTTAACAAATAGTGTGTATTCATACGTTTTGCCTGCATTTTTGTGTTTTCTGCAAAACAAGCCAATATAGAGAAATGCAAGTAGAAGTAACCAAGACGAATTATTTTAATAGCTTTCAGCTTTTTTGCACCAAAACACAAAATGTAGGCAAAACGCATGATTACACACTTTGTTTAAGGAATTGAAATATGTCAAAATGGTTATTGTTGTTTTCCTGCATTTTATGCACCAAAACTCAGAGATTCACGCAAAAGACTATATTTCTTCAAACGTCTTATTTATGTGCTTTCAATATGTTTTATGAAAAAAAAAACTTGATTGAAAATTTTGTATATTAATTTCATTTTACATTGTTATGTTTTACATTGTTAGTGTTTTGCCTGCTTTTCTGAGTTTTGGTGCATAAAATGCTGGAAAACACCAAAATAACCCATTGTTGACATAATTCAGTTCCTTAAACAAATAGTATTTTATCACGCGTTTTGCCTGCATTTCTGTGTTTTAGTGCAAAAAATGCTGAAACTACTAAAATAACACGTTATTGTTACTTTTACTTTGGTTTCTCTATATTGGCTTGTTTTCATCAATTCTATTGTTTTGAAGCATAAAAAGGTAAAATGACTTGAATATAAAAAAATTTTCAATGGAGATTGTCTTTTTTCATAAAACACCTTGAAAACACATAAATAAGAAGTTTAAAAAGATATAGTGTTTTGCCTGCATTTCTGAGTTTTAGTGCATAAAATGCTGGAAAACACCATAATAACCCATTTTTGACATATTTCAGTTCCTTTAACAAATAGTGTGTAATCAAGCGTTTTGCCTGCATTTTTGTGTTTTCCTGCGAAAACAAGCCAATATAGAAAAATGCAATTAGAAGTAACCAAGACTAGTTATATTAATATCTTTCAGCTTTTTTTGCACCAAAACACAAAAATGCAGACAAAACGCATGATTACACATTATTTGTTTAAGTAACTGAAATATGTGAAAAATGGGTTATTAATGTGTTTTCCAGCATTTTATGCACCAAAACTCAGAAATTCACACAAAACACTATATTTCTTCAAACGTCTTATTTATGTGCTTTTAATATGTTTTATGAAATAAAAAAAATTTGATTGAAAATTTTGTATATTAATTTCATTTTACATTGATATGTTTCAAAAGGATAAAATTCATGAAAACAAAACAATATAGAGAAACAAAAGTAAAAGTAAGAAAACGTGTTTTTTTATTACTTTTCAGCTTTTTTTGCACCAAAACACAGAAATGCAGGAAAAGCAAATGATTACACAATATTTGTTTAAGGAAGTGAAATATGTCAAAAATGGGTTATATTGGTGTATTCCAGCATTTTATACACCAAAAGTCAAAATTGCAGGCAAAACACTATATTTATTAAAACATATTATTTATTTGTGTTTTTAAGGTGTTTTATGAAATTTTTTTTTTTTCCATAAAACACCTTAAAACACATAAATAAGACTTTTTAAACAAATATAGTGTTTTGCCAGCATTTCTGAGTTTTGGTGCACAAAATATTGGAAAACACCTAAATGGAAGTTGCATTTTTTCAGTCTGTCTTCATAAGTCAAATCTCTTAAGTCAGGCACCATTTTGTTGCAGCCCTCTGTACTTTCTCTAGTTTCCTTATGTGTTTCTTTAAGTTCGGAGCCCACTGTATTGTTGCATATTCAAGCCTCGGTCTTATCATTGCAGTAATTATTTTCTTCATCATTTCTTCATCTAAATATACGAACGCCACTCTTATGTTCCTCAATAAGTTCAATACTTCTCCAATTATTTTGTTTATATGTCTCTCTGGCGATAGGTCATTGGTAATTGTCACCCCAAGGTCTTTTTCTTCATGACTGGTTTTATGTCTTCATTTCCTATCTTGTACATACTCCTGATTCTTCTTTCACTCTTGCCAAACTCTATTTTCTTGCATTTTGTCGTGTTGAACTCCATTTGCCATGTACAGCTCCATTTCCATATTCTGTCCAAGTCTTCCTGGAGTAGTTCGCAATCTTTGTCACATTTCACTTTTCTTAACAATTTTGCATCGTCTGCAAATAGGCTCACATAACTGGACACCCCATCCACCATGTCATTTATGTAGACCGCGAACATTACTGGTGCCAACACTGATCCCTGTGGAACTCCACTTTCCACCAAGCCCCATTCTGATGGTCTGTCCTTAATTATTGTTCTCATTTCTCTTCCTACCAAAAAGTCTTCCATCCATTTTAGTAAACTGCCATGCACTCCTCCTACCATTTCAAGTTTCCAGATCAGTCTCCGGTGTGGTACCTTATCAAAGGCCTTTTTTAAATCCAGATATATTCCATCAGCCCAACCATCTCTTTCCTGTATTACATCTATCACCCTCGAATAGTAACATATCAGGTTTGTCGTGCATGAACGCCCTTTTCTAAAACCAAATTGACACTCACAAAGTATGTCATTTTCTCCAAGAAGTCTGTCCATCTATTCTTCACCACCCTCTCACACATCTTAGCTACCACACTTGTAAGTGACACTGGTCTATAGTTCAATGGGTCTCTTGTTACCTGATTTATAGATTGGGACAATGTTAGCTCTTTTCCAGTCTTGGGGCACTACACCTTCCCTTAATGAGGCATCAATTACTTCACAAACTTTTTCTGCCAGTTGCTCCCTGCATTCTCTTAAAATCCATCCTGATACCCCATCAGGTCCCACAGCTTTTCTCACTTCTAAACTCCCCATCATATTCTTGATCTCCTCCACAGTTACTTGAAACTCCTTCATAATTCCTTTCTGTTCCATTACCAGTGGTTTGTCAAAAGCAGTCTCCTTTGTGAATACCTTCCGAAAGCATCCATTCATAGCCTCTGCCATTTCCCTGGGATCTTCACTGCATACTCCATTTACTTCTAAACTTTCAATACTTTCTCTATTTTTGATGTTGTTGTTCACATGTCTGTAAAAAAGCCTTGGTTGGTCTTTACATTTATCAATTATATCCTTTTCTTGTTTCTTTCTTTCTTCTCTTCTAATCAACACATATTCATTTCTTGCTCTTTTGTAACTTTCCACTGCTTAATCCATCTTTTCCTTCTCCACCTCTTCCATGCATCCTCTTTTCTTGTTCTAGCCTTTTCACATCTATCGTTAAACCAGTCCTGCTTTCCAACTTCTCTATGTTGTCTTATTGGTACAAATTTTTTCTCACCTTTGTATATTTTTATAAATTCCTTCCACTTTTCATTTGCTCCCATAGCACTCTTGAATTTCATCCAATTTGTCTCTTGAAAGAATGTGTGTGTATTTACCTAATTGTATTTACCTAATTGTAACATACGGGAAAAGAGCTATGCTCGTGTTGTCCCGTCTCCATATCTATTAATGTCCAGCTTTTTCTTAAAATCATGAATATTCCTTGCGTTGACCACTTCCACGTCTAAACTATTCCATGCTTCCACCCTTCTATGAGGGAAGCTATATTTTTCACATCTCTCCTATAAGTGGCCATTTTAGTTTTTTCCCATGCCCTCTCGACATTCTTCCATTCCACATACACAGATCTTCCCTATCCATTTTTCCATGCCAATCATCACTCTGTATATTGCTATCAGGTCTCCCCTTTCTCTTCTGTTTTCCAGGGTTGGAAGTTGCATTCTTTTCAGTCTGTCTTCATAAGTCAAATCTCTTAAGTCAGGCACCATTTTCGTTGCAGCCCTCTGTACTTTCTCTAGTTTCCTTATGTGTTTCTTTAAGTTCGGAGCCCACTGTATTGTTGCATATTCAAGCCTCGGTCTTATCATTGCAGTAATTATTTTCTTCATCATTTCTTCATCTAGATATACGAACGCCACTCTTATGTTCCTCAATAAGTTCAATACTTCTCCAATTATTTTGTTTATATGTCTCTCTGGCGATAGGTCATTGGTAATTGTCACCCCAAGGTCTTTTTCTTCATGACTGGTTTTATGTCTTCATTTCCTATCTTGTACATACTCCTGATTCTTCTTTCACTCTTGCCAAACTCTATTTTCTTGCATTTTGTCGTGTTGAACTCCATTTGCCATGTACAGCTCCATTTCCATATTCTGTCCAAGTCTTCCTGGAGTAGTTCGCAATCTTTGTCACATCTCACTTTTCTTAACAATTTTGCATCGTCTGCAAATAGGCTCACATAACTGGACACCCCATCCACCATGTCATTTATGTAGACTGCGAACATTACTGGTGCCAACACTGATCCCTGTGGAACTCCACTCTCCACCAATCCCCATTCTGATGGTCTGTCCTTAATTATTGTTCTCATTTCTCTTCCTACCAAAAGTCTTCCATCCATTTTAGTAAACTGCCATGCACTCCTCCTACCATTTCAAGTTTCCAGATCAGTCTCTGGTGTGGTACCTTATCAAAGGCCTTTTTTAAATCCAGATATATTCCATCAGCCCAACCATCTCTTTCCTGTATTACATCTATCACCCTCGAATAGTAACATATCAGGTTTGTCGTGCATGAACGCCCTTTCCTAAAACCAAATTGACACTCACAAAGTATGTCATTTTTCTCCAAGAAGTCTGTCCATCTAGTCTTCACCACCCTCTCACACATCTTAGCTACCACACTTGTAAGTGACACTGGTCTATAGTTCAATGGGTCTCTCTTGTTACCTGATTTATAGATTGGGACAATGTTAGCTCTTTTCCAGTCTTGGGGCACTACGCCTTCCCTTAATGAGGCATCAATTACTTCACAAACTTTTTCTGCCAATTGCTCCCTGCATTCTCTTAAAATCCATCCTGATACCCCATCAGGTCCCACAGCTTTTCTCACTTCTAAACTCCCCATCATGTTCTTGATCTCCTCCACCGTTACTTGAAACTCCTTCATAATCCCTTTCTGTTCCATTACCAGTGGTTTGTCAAAAGCAGTCTCCTTTGTGAATACCTTCCGAAAGCATCCATTCATAGCCTCTGCCATTTCCCTGGGATCTTCACTGTATACTCCATTTACTTCTAAACTTTCAATACTTTCTCTATTTTTGATGTTGTTGTTCACATGTCTGTAAAAAAGCCTTGGTTGGTCTTTACATTTATCAATTATATCCTTTTCTTGTTTCTTTCTTTCTTCTCTTCTAATCAACACATATTCATTTCTTGCTCTTTTGTAACTTTCCCACTGCTTAATCCGTCTTTTCCTTCTCCACCTCTTCCATGCATCCTCTTTTCTTGTTCTAGCCTTTTCACATCTATCGTTAAACCAGTCCTGCTTTCCAACTTCTCTATGTTGTCTTATTGGTACAAATTTTTCTCACCTTCTTTGTATATTTTTATAAATTCCTTCCACTTTTCATTTGCTCCTTAGCACTCTTGAATTTCATCCAATTTGTCTCTTGAAAGAATTTCTTTAGGTTTCCAAAATCTGTCTTGGCATAATTCCATCTTCCCACTTTATATTCTTCATTTCTTCTAGATTTCTCTTCGTCTATCACCTTGAACTCCAAAACTGCATGATCACTCTTTGCTAAAGGGCACTCCACCCTCATCTCCTCAATGACCATTGGCTCTGTACTAAAGACCAAGTCCAGTCTTGACGATGCTCCTCTCCTCCAAACCTAGTATCTTCTTTGACCCACTGAGTTAACACATTTTCCATTGCCAGTGTCAATAGTGTATTTCCCCATGTTGTCTCTGATCCTTCCATTGACCAGTCCTCCCAACACACCTCTTTACAATTAAAATCTCCCATCATTATAGTTCGTTCACAGCCACCCAACATTTCTTCCAGACATGTTCCTGTATCACTTATCATTTCTTCATATTCCTGTACTGACCATGCATTTGTCTTAGGTGGTACGTACACCACTATGTAGTGCCTCTTTTTCCTTCATTAGTTTCTGCTCTGATCTTTAGCACTTCTGCCTTTCCCATACCTTTTTTCACTTGATCCACCTTTATATCTTTTTTAACCAGCAACATCACTCCTCCTCCCATCTTACCTACTCTATTTCTTTTCCAAACGTTATATTTCCTTCTCCAACCTTCATCAGGTCTTCTCCTCTCTCAGTTTTGTTTCAGTAAGACCCACAATATCTGGGTTCTTGTCCCTCAAGTAATCGTTGAGTTCTAAAATCCCCGATATCACTCCATTTATGTTGGAATACATTACATTTCGCTCATATGTAAGTTTCTTTAGTGTGTGTGTGTGTGTGTGTGTGTGTGTGTGTGTGTGTGTGTGTATTTATCTAGTTGTATTTACCTAGTTGTAGTTTTACAGGGCCTGGGCTTTATGCTCGTGTGGTCCCGTCTCCATATCTACACTTATCCAATTTTTCTTTAAAACTATGTACACTCTTTGCTGACACCACTTCCTCACTCAAACTGTTCCAAGTCTCAACACATCTTTGCGGAAACTAAATTTTTAACATCTCTCAGACATCGTCCCTTCCTTAGTTTCTTACTATGCGATCTTGTGCTTCTAAAGTCATATTCTTCTCTCAGGATCAGTTTCTCATTATCCACTTCATCCATTCCGTTAATCAATTTATAAACTTGTATCAGATCCCTCTCTCTTCTCTGCTCCAAGGTTGGTAGATCCATTGCCTTTAGTCTCTCCTCATATGCCATCCCTTTAAATTCTGGAACCATTCTTGTAGCCATTTTTGTAGTCTCTCTAATTTTCTTATGTGTTTCTTTTATGGGGAGTCCACACAACTCCTGCATATTCCAATCTAGGTCTTATTTTAGTACTTATCAATTTCTTCATCATTTCCTTGTCCATATAGTGAAATGCTACTCCAATATTCCTTAGCAAATTATACGTCTCTCTGAAAATTCTATCAATATGGCTAACCGGTTGATTATTTTCTTCCATTGTCACTCCCAAGTCCTTTTCCTTTTTTACTTTTTCTAGTTCTACTCCATCTCCCATCTTATAGATTCCCACTGGTCGTCTTTCACTTTTTCCCATTTCCATGACATGGCTTTTGTCCACATTGAATTCCATCTCCCATTTTTTGCTCCATTTCCAGATCTTGTTTAAGTCTTCCTGTAGTATTTCATAATCCTCTTTTGTTTAATGACTCTGCACAGTTTCGCATCGTCCGCAAACAGATTTATGTAGCTGTTCACTCCTCTGGCATGTCATTTATATATACGAGAAAAGTATTGGTGCCAATACTGACCCTGTGGCACTCCGCTGTCTACTGTTCTCCACTTGGACTTCATATCTTTAACTATCGTCCTTATTTCTCTCCCCTTAAGTAATTCTTCATCCATCTCAATGTGCTTCCTTTTAAGCCACCCTTCTCCTCTAACTTCCATAGTAATCTTTCATGTGGCACTTTATCAAAAGCCTTTTTTAGATCTAAATAAATACAGTCAACCCATCCCTCTCTCTCTTGTACTTTATCAACTATTCTAGAGTAGAAACTCAATAAATTTGTCACACATGACCGACCTTTTCTAAAACCAAATTGGCTATTTGATATTAATTTGTAGTCTTCAAGGAACTCGATCCATTGTTTCTTTATTATTCTTTCACACATCTTGCATATTACACTAGTTAGTGATACCGGTCTGTAATTTAAAGGTTCTTCTTTACTTCCGCTCTTATATATGGGAACCACCTCAGCTCTTCTCCATTCTACTGGCACTGTTCCATTTTCTATTGAGCATTTTATGATGATGTATATAGGACTTGCTAGTTCTTCCTTACATTCTTTCAGTATTCTGCCTGAGACTTCATCCGGTCCCATTGCCTTCTCTTCATCCAGTTCCTTCATTAACTCTTTTATTTCAAGCTTGGTTACTTTAATCTCTTTCTTATAGATTGTCTCTCTATTACCCTGTGGCCTCTCAAATTTGGATTCTTTAGTAAAGACCTCCTGGAATTTTTTATTTAATAGTTCTGCCATACTTTTGGGTCTTCCACCATCCTGTTCTCTCCTTTTAACCTTTCTATTGTTTCTTTTGCCTAATTTTTCCATTTATGAATCTATAGAACAATTTTGGTTGCTCCTTACATTTTTCGACAATATCTTTTTGAAGTTCTTTTCCTCTTCCTTCCTCACCTTAACATATTCATTTCTCGCTGCCTTGAAGTTTTCCTTGTTTGTTGGATTCCTATTTCTCCTCCACCTTTTCCATGCTCCATCTCTTTTCTCCTTTGCCCTAGCACACCTTGCATTAAACCAATCTTTCTTTCCTTCTTCTTTTGGTCTATATTTTGGGACATATTCCTGACTCCTGTTTTGTAAATTTCCAAAAATAAGTTATATTTGTCTTGCATTGTCTCTGAGTTTTCCATCTCCTCCCAGTCTACGTTTTTAAAATAGTTCTTGAGATTCTCAATATCAGCCTTTCTGTAATTTAATCGGTCTCCTTTGTATGAATCGTCTCTGTCTTCCTTTCCTTCTTCTATATCTATTTATAATATTGCATGGTCACTCTTCCCCAATGGGCACTTATATCTTATATCGTCATTTATTTGTATACCCCTTGTAAAAACTAGATCCAATCTCGCCGGCTCGTCGTTTCCTTATTATCCTATTTTTGCTCTTCCCAAATTCCATTGTGCTACATTTGTTAATGTTGAATTCCATCTCCCATCTTTTCCTCCATTCCCATAGTCTATCTAAGTCCTGCTGTAGAGTTCCACCATCATCGTGCGAGCCAACTTTCTTCAAAAGTTTTGTGTCGTCTGCAAAGAAAGTCGTGTAGCTTTAATTTGTGTATGGGTGACTTTTGACGTGCTGGAACGCATTCCTTACTATTACATGTTGTAATGGGTTCGGTATACGGTAATTTTGATTTACGCTAAGGTTTTCAGGAATGCATATGTACCGTATAACGAGGACTTACTGTATATTGTTATGATATTGTATTGATTTCAGCTTCAATATGGCCTGTGAAGGAAAAGGTATGTCATCTATTTTGTGTATAGAATGCTTATTGTTAAGTCCTCGTTTGTTAGTGTGTGGTGCATGAATACTTTTTCAAGCTAACAATTAGTGGTATGTTGTATCTATGGTGGTGTTTGCTTGATTTAGGTTGAACCAATACTAAAGTGTGCTTATTGTGTTGTAGTACAGTTTTGTGCATGAGAAGTGAATGTTATTACCTTTAAGTTTTCCTATTACACTTGTATTGCTTTGCTTGACATTGTTTTTGCTTTGCCTCACTGATTATATTCATATCCTTGACCAAATATACTTTATTGCCAGTCTAACTGGTTTTCATGAATTGAAACATGTTTGTTTGCATTGATGTAGGATACCTAGCTATGTGTTAAAATGCTTAATGTATATTTGACTTGCTTGTGTGATGTCTCTGCTTTCCATACATAGTCTTTAGTGATATTTTGGGTGTAGCTAGGGCTTACAAACACGTGGGTATTCCCACAAAACCACCCCCACCTGCTTCTAGGTGCTTAAACATGCATCTTTTATTTTGTAACTTTGAATGGTGATATGCTTATTGTGTTAGTTTGAACGCTGATATATAATGCTAATAATGTCTGAGGTCTGTGGTAATGGTGTATGCTCTGTTGTGGCATCTTGCATAGTACTTGATGTGATCAACTATGTAGCTTTTGTCTGCATGTACACCAATTGACTTTTCTCTATATATACCTTACTTCTTTTGCATGTTACATTTATTGTGTATGCTTCAAAAAACTGAAATTCACTCAACATGCTGCATGTGTTCCATTATAATCATTAGTGACTCAAGTATTTTCTGTTCTGTGAAACTAAGCCCTCCTACACGTCATTCCTACCCATTATCCTGATAATTACTCAAATGTCAATTTTTCACTGCTTAACTTTTTCACTTTTTTTCAAAGTAATCCCTTTGGAAGAGAATTAAGGGTTAAGACACATTTCAAACTAAGTTGGGCCTCCCACCTTGTTATTATTTTGTGAGAGCCCTTTGTTTGTTTGTGTGTGTTGCCTTTATCATGTAAGACACAGTTTCCCTTACAGTTTTGATCATCATTAGGATTGAGAGACTAGAGTACCCTGACTTATAGTTTTGTCTTCAACATTTTTAGAACAATGATAACAATTATGATGAGACACAGCATGATTAATACATTGAAGTATTCATTATTGTTTAAATATCATATTTAGATACTAAACATGAAATAAAAACACAAATGAACCATTGTTTTTTTCTGCTACCTTTATTATAAGTGTTGACTCAACACACTACAAAAAGGTACATACACACATACTGTGTATGTACCTTTGGGCATGTGTATATTAGATAGTTTGACTTCTTTACTGATGTTATAAGCCTTTGTATGAAGTGAACATTTTCTTGACTTGGAACAATAAGCGATTCTTTCTATAGTGAAAATAGGATCTCATATACTATTATATGCAGCTAAGAATTTATTATTCCCTCCTAGTGTTGGTGGTTATTTTTTGTGATAGTATTTGTTAAATATCTAGTATATACATGCCTACAGTGACCTCTAATAGCAGAAAGAAGAGTTGATAGGAGTAGGGGTACCTAATTAAGCAGAGTTGGAAGTCAATACATGTGGTGAGCGTGTCATCAGATCACCCTGAATACGATATGAAATACCACAACCAGGCAGTGGTAGCACTGAGACGAGTTTGAAAGCACGCGGTTTGAGACTTGTTTGCTTACGGTTATAGGTGGCGTTGGTGTGAAATAAGGTAACTGGCAACCAGTAATATATGCAGTTTAACCAGTACTCTCAATCCTTCACCACTATTCTGTCCACTTCTCTAATGCAAGAGTTAACCAGTACTCTCAATCCTTCACCACTATTCTGTCCATCTCTCTAATGTAAGAGTTAACCAGTACTCTCAATCCTTCACCACTATTCTATCCACCTCTAATGCAAGAGTTAACCAGTACTCTCAATCCTTCACCACTATTCTGTCCATCTCTCCAATGCAAGGGTTAATCAGTACTCTCAATCCTTCACCACTATTCTGTCCACCTCTTCAATGCAAGAGTTAACCAGTACTCTCAATCCTTCACCACTATTCTGTCCACCTCTCTAATGCAAGAGTTAACCAGTACTCTCAATCCTTCACCACTATTCTGTCCACCTCTCTAATGCAAGAGTTAACCAGTACTCTCAATCCTTCACCACTATTCTATCCACCTCTGTAATGCAAGAGTTAAGAAACAAGATTGATGAATTACATGGACTTGTAAGGTGGGATTGGTCCTTTAGAGAATCTTCTTTGATATGCTTAACAGAGACTTGGCTCCAAGAAGATAAAGATCCCAACTCTGCCTTTACTTTAGATGGTTTTACATTAATGCGAGGTTACAGGACTGTTGATTCAGGTAAGTCGAGCGGAGGTGGCGTTTGTGGTTCTATCAATAGCAAATGGTGTAGTGATGTTTCCATGTACGAGACATGCTGCAATGGTAATATTGTGTATATAGTACTATCTCTGAGGCCTTTTTATCTACCTCGAGAATTTAACAAAATATATGTTATTGTAGTACCGTATACATCCCTCCGAGTTCTGATGCAAAGGAGGCTGAGAATATTCACACCACACTATCACCACACACACCACTGTCGCCACACATCATACACCACACTGCTCTCTTCCACTCTATCAGTACACACACACACACATTTTGTATTGTTTTTATTTATTTATTTATTTGTGTTGCTTTTTATTAGTTTTGAATGTCGATAATTTGTCAAAGCAATGTTTAGAAGCAAGAAATAGGGCAAATAGGATCCTGGGTTTTATAAATAGAAAATGTTAGTTACAAAAGTAAGGAAGTGGTGCGTAGCTTATATAATTCCTATGTTAGGCCCCATTTAGAGTATTGCATACAGGCCTGGTCACCCCATTATAGGCAGGATATCAACATGTTAGAAGCAGTTCAGAGAAGAGCAACTAGGATGATACCAGCATTAAAGTGGCTGGAGTATAGAGATAGATTAAAGGAATTAAACATGTTTTCATTTGAGAGGAGATGTATAAGAGGGGATATGATAGAGTTATTTAAAATGTTCTCAGATACAAACTACATAGATGTGAGATCTTTCTTTACCTTAGAGGAGGGAAGTAGGACTAGAAATCATGGCAGGAAGATTAGAAAGCAAGGCTGCAGGTTAGATATAAGAAAATATTTCTTTAGTCATAGGGTGGTAGACTTCTGGAATGCATTGCCAGAGAGGGTTGTAAATAGCACTAGTTTGACAATGTTTAAAAAACAGATTAGATAAGTAATTCAATTTATTAGATTTATAGTTATGTATAGCGCTGCATGATAGTTTTTATAAGAAATTTACTATAGTTAAACAAGACATGATCCCCATGTAGGGGGATCACAGATTGTAGAGGATTTCGCTGCAGGACTTAGCCCTGTTAATGGGCCAAATATTTAGAATTAGTATATAATGTATTGTGTACTTGTAAGTGTATCTTTAAGTACTGATGACGAGGTCGCTGTGCGACTGATACAGGATAACCTAGATGGGCCCTGGTGGCCCTTTGTTTTAATATTTTTTATGTTATCTCACACGGTTTATCATGTTTTTTTTAATGACTGTTATTTTTGTTGTTTCGTATTTTTTTTATTTTTTGTATTTTTTTATTAGGTTTATATATTGTTTGTATCTTCAAATAGATTAAAACCATAAAACATTGAGTATTCCACACATAATTCCCAGATAACTTTGAAATAGTGAGAATTTAGCACAAGCAAGGACATAGTATTGGAATTGATTGTATTGTGAATGATGAGTTTGGTAATGTCGACATTTTGAAGCTCCCAATGGCTCCTCGTATCCTTAAATAAAGTCAAACCCTAATAACAGTGAATATTCCACACCAAATTCCGTGTTAATTTTGAAAGAGTGAGAAGTGAACACATACAAGGAGGTAGTATTGGAATTTGTAGCGGGCAAGGAGAAGAGAGTGAATTCCCTTAGAAAGCCACAGGTTTAGATGGCGTCGGTACTTCCCGTCAAGACACACGGTTGACCTCACTGGAGTGCCGTTATATTTGCAGCCTGTATAGAGGTGACAGTGCCGTGACAGAGGTGGTGGAGGTTATTAATGCACCAAGGAACAGGTGTGTAAGGTGTGGCAGTGGTGTTGATAAGGGATTAGTGTGTAAGGAGGAAAGAAGTGTGATGGGCCGAGTGCACGTCTGCTCCATGTCAACAAACTTATGGTGACGGCCGTGTGGTGGTGTTTGGTGTTGCTTATACACCCCATAAACACACTCAACATGCCCATATACACCCACACACACAAAGTGAAGTGATGACATTCCCGACAGCACCAGCGGCGAGACAAGAGAGCAATGCAACTCTTCACCACGACTCTCCACAACGCCTCACCATCATTTATTTCAGCTATTTCTAAGGCCACTCTCTTATTTGTAGGTTTTCTTTGCATAGGAGAGTGAAAACAGTGCCCAAATGTTGAAAAGGTGATGGATATAAGGAGCAGTTGTCAGTATTACCAGCTATTATTTGCTTCTTTGACTCACCGTAAGCCAAACATGTGTTAGAATGGAACCACTACTCTAGCATTGCATGTTTCCTGGCCAACTTTTCTAGATGGGGCTTCATTTGGTTGTGGTGAGATAATAAATGTAACATAAGGATTATGGAGCCCGCGGATGTTGCGTCCCGCCCCGCCCCGCCCCAACCCAGCCCCCGAGCACCACCCCTGTCCCCCCCGTGGCAACCTGCGGGTTCCAATACTTTTTTTGATATATTCTCTAAAAATAATATTACGCTTTCATGGTGTGTTTTATGGTTTGTCTAAACATTTCGTTGTGTTTGAAGTGTGTTCCGCGCCTGTGTTCGGTAAATATGTGGCGTTTAGTGGTGTTTTATAGCTTAAATAGGAGCTGCCATAACCGTCCAAATTTTCCATCTGTGAATTTCAACTCTTTTATTTCGAGGTGTAACTGGGCCTTTATAGTATATAGAAATTGCCTGTGCTTTTTTAGGCGTGAAATAATTCCATTGAGTGAAATATGTGGACTTTAAAGTGGTGTTTTGTCCCGTTTAACGTAAGTTTTATTTTTTCAATTTTATTTGTTTACGTTTTTGTTTGACGGTCAAACTCGTTGTAGAATGCCTTAAAAGAAAGCTCAGACTCTGTACAATGTGTTAAAATACTCGCCAAGTGAAAATAGCTGGACTTTACAAGAGTTTTTAATGAGTTTAGAGTTTAATGGTTTTGTTTTACATTAATGCTCTTTCACTCGTTCACTTCTGGTTCTAGGTCAGTGTTGGATGCCTGAGAAGAGAGTTTATATTGTCTAATATTTTCGAAAGAAATATAAAGTGGAAATGGCTGGACGTTTTGGCAGCGTTATAAGTGGAAATGTTTATATACTCTTTATATACTTAATTTAGACAGTTTTTTAAAACTAGTTAAGCAGGAGATGTTTTGATGGTTTGGATATTAATTAAAGTATCTAATAAGTCATAAAAAAGTAAGCATTCGGCCTTGGCTTCGTTTTTTCTTTAAGTCATTTTTAAAATTATATACGTAATTCAGCCGATTCGCCACTATTCCCGCGCTCTTGATGACGTCACAGCCAAGGTGGTGACTCATGGCCCAGGCTGGCGTCCCTCCCTCCCTACCGCCCAGTTCGTCGATATTTTGCCTAATATCTAGTGATTTCTACGTGTTTTCATGTGTTTCTTGGCTCAGGTGTGTAGATATTAGTAGCAGAAGGAAGAAGAAGAGAAATAAATGAGGATGAGGAGGAAGGAAGGATAAAGGGAGGAATAAGTGTAGGAGCAGGCAAGCTACAATAGGTACTCTCCCTCCACTTCCTCAATATTTTGCCTAATATCTCGTGTTTTCTAAGTGTTTTGATGTGTTTCTAGGCTCAGGCGTGTAGATGGAAGCAGTAGAAGAAAGAAAAAGGAAGAGGACGAAGAAGAAAGGAAAAATGGA
>NW_025541370.1:460840-484907 GCF_017591435.1 Portunus trituberculatus
CTGCATTTCTGAGTTTTGGTGCATAAAATGCTGGAAAACACCAAAATAACCCGTTTTTGACATATTTCAGTTCCTAAAACAAATATTGTTTAATCATGCGTTTTGCCTGCATTTCTGAGTTTTGGTGAAAAAAAGCTGAAAACTACTAAACTAACAAGTTTTTCTTACTTTTTCTTTGGTTGTCTCTATATTGGCTTTTCATGAATTTTATCGTTTTGAAGCATAACAATGTAAAATGACTTGAATATACAAAACTCTCAATCGATAGTTTTTTTTATTTATTTTATTTTTTTATTTTTTTTTTTTTTTTCCATAAAACACCTTAAAACACATAAATAAGACATATAGTGTTTTGCCTGCATTTCTTAGTTTTGGTGCATAAAATGCTGGAAAACATCAAAATAACCCATTGTTGACATAATTCAGTTCCTTAAACAAATAGTGTTTTATCATGCGTTTTGCCTGCATTTCTGTGTTTTAGTGCAAAAATGCTGAAACTACTAAAATAACACGTTTTTGTTACTTTTACTTTGGTTTCTCTATATTGGCTTGTTTTCATCAATTCTATCGTTTTTGCATAAAATGTAAAATGACTTGAATATAAAAATTTTCAAATCTTTTTTTTTTTTTGAAAAACTGCAAATTTTGTTTTGCCTGCATTTCTGAGTTTTGGTGCATAAAATGCTGGAAAACACCATAATAACCCATTTTTGACATATTTCAGTTCCTTTAACAAATAGTGTGTAAATATAGTGTTTTCCTGCATTTCTGAGTTTTGATGCATAAAATGCTGGAAAACACCAAAATAACCCATTTTTGACTTTTCAGTTCCTTAAACAAATATTGTTTAATCATGCGTTTTGCCTGCATTTCTGTGTTTTAGTGAAGAAAAAAGCTTTAAACTACTAAACTAACAAGTTTTTCTTACTTTTTCTTTGGTTGTCTCTATATTAGCTTTTCATGAATTTTATCGTTTTGAAGTAAAATGACTTGAATATGCAAAACTTTCAATTGAGATTTTTTTTTTTTTTTTTTTTCCATAAAACACCTTAAAAACACATAAATAGTAGTTTCAATGAATATAGTGTTTTGCCTGCGTTTCAGAGTTTTAGTGCATAAAATGCTGGAAAACAATATAATAACCCATTTTTGACATATTTGAGTTCTTTAAACAATAATGTGTAATCATGCGTTTTGCGTGCATTTTGTGTTTTGGTTCGAAAACAAGCCAATATAGAGAAATGCAAGTAAAAGTAACCAAAACGAGTTATTTTAATAGTGTTCAGCTTTTTTTGCACCAAAACACAAAATGCAGTCAAAGACATGATTACACACTATTTGTTTAAGGAACTGAAATGTGTCAAAATGGGTTATTAAGGTGTTTTCGAGCATTTTGTACACCAAAACTCGAATATGCTGGCAAAACAATATATTTCTTAAAATGTCTTATTTATGTGTTTTTTAAGGTGTTTTATAAAAAAAACTATTTTTTAATAATTTTTTCATAAAACACCTTAAAAACACATAAATAAGACATTTGAACATATATAGTGTTTTGCCAGCATTTCTGAGTTTTGGGGTGTAAAATATTGAAAAAACCCAAAATAAGTCATTTTTGACATATTTAACTTATTTAAACAAATAGTGTTATTCATGCGTTTTCCTGCTTTTTTGTGTATTGGTGCAAAAAACACTGAAAAGTATTAAAACCATTTTTTTTTCCTCTTTCTTTGGTTTCTCTATATTGCCTTGCTTTCATCAATTTTATCGTTCTGAGGCATAAAAATGTAAAATTACTTGAATATAAAAAATTGTTGTTTGAATGTCATATTCTTCTTTCAATCTAACCTAACCTTGTAATTTTATTTATTTATTTATTTATTTTTAACTAACGTAATCTAACCTAACCAAATATTTGCAGGTCCGCAGAAAACAACACGCCGATTTATTTGAAGTCACCACACCCGTTTTGTCCACCGCCATCACCAGCACCAGGTCTTCCTTGCCTATTTTTTTCAATGCCATTGACTATCTTGTACATTGTTATTAGGTCGTCTCATTCTCTTCTATCTTGTAAGGTCGGCAGTCACATTTCCTTCAACCATTCTTTGTATATTAGATCCTTTAGTTCTGACACCATCTTTTTAGCAATCTTCTGTATCTGTTCTAATCTTCTTATATCCTTTTCAGAACTCGTGGAGACCACACCACAGCTGCATATTCCAGCCTTGGGCGTATCATGCTTGTGATGATTTTTTTCATCATATCTTTGTCCATGAATTGAAATGTCATTCTTATATTTGTCAACATTTTACATGATAATCCAAATATCTTGCTTATGTGTTTTTTGGGTTCAGATTTTCCTGTATAATCACTCCCAGATCTTTTTCCTCTTTAGTCTTCATTATTTGTTCCTTATCCATCAGGTAGTTCCATACTGGTCTTGTCTTACTCTTTCTTAGTTCCATTACGTGACATTTCTTGGCATTAAACTCCAATTTCCACTTCCTGCTCCATTCATAGATCTTGTTTATATCTTCCTGTTGTAACAGCAAAACGTCCTCCCTAGTTTTGATAACTCTTAGCAGCTTTGCATCATCAGCAAATAGATTAATATAACTGTTTACCCCATTGTGAATGTCGTTTACATAAATCTGGAACATAATGGGGGCTTAGACTGACCCTTGTTGCACTCTGCTGGTTACTTAACCCCAAGTTGAGTATGTATCTCTGATCACAGTTCTCATTTCCCTGTCCTTCAAATAATCCCTTATCCATTCTGATAAGGTTCCTTGCAATCCTCCTATGTTCTCTAGTTTCTAAAGTAATCTTTCATGAGGGACTTATCAAAAGCCTTTTTCATGTCCAGGTATACTGTGTCCACCATCCGTCTCTGCTTTCCAGTCCTTCTGTAACTCTCGAGTAGAAGCTTAATAAGTTTGATACACATGACCGTCCTGTCCGACGCTGGTCTGTAGTTTAGTGGTTCAGTTGCCTTTCGTCCTTTAAATATCGGTATTACCTTGGCTGTCTTCCATTCTAGTGGAACTTTCACTTCATTTAGTGAACTTGTAATTATTTCCCAAATTGGTGTGTGTGTGTGTGTGTGTGTGTATTTACCTAATTGTATTTACCTAATTGTAACATACGGGAAAAGAGCTATGCTCGTGTTGTCCCGTCTCCATATCTATTAATGTCCAGCTTTTTCTTAAAATCATGAATATTCCTTGCGTTGACCACTTCCACGTCTAAACTATTCCATGCTTCCACCCTTCTATGAGGGAAGCTATATTTTTCACATCTCTCCTATAAGTGGCCATTTTAGTTTTTTCCCATGCCCTCTCGACATTCTTTCATTCCACATACACAGATCTTCCCTATCCATTTTTTCCATGCCAATCATCACTCTGTATATTGCTATCAGGTCTCCCTTTCTCTTCTGTTTTCCAGGGTTGGAAGTTGCATTCTTTTCAGTCTGTCTTCATAAGTCAAATCTCTTAAGTCAGGCACCATTTTTGTTGCAGCCCTCTGTACTTTCTCTAGTTTCCTTATGTGTTTCTTTAAGTTCGGAGCCCACTGTATTGTTGCATATTCAAGCCTCGGTCTTATCATTGCAGTAATTATTTTCTTCATCATTTCTTCATCTAAATATACGAACGCCACTCTTATGTTCCTCAATAAGTTCAATACTTCTCCAATTATTTTGTTTATATGTCTCTCTGGCGATAGGTCATTGGTAATTGTCACCCCAAGGTCTTTTTCTTCATGACTGGTTTTATGTCTTCATTTCCTATCTTGTACATACTCCTGATTCTTCTTTCACTCTTGCCAAACTCTATTTTCTTGCATTTTGTCGTGTTGAACTCCATTTGCCATGTACAGCTCCATTTCCATATTCTGTCCAAGTCTTCCTGGAGTAGTTCGCAATCTTTGTCACATCTCACTTTTCTTAACAATTTTGCATCGTCTGCAAATAGGCTCACATAACTGGACACCCCATCCACCATGTCATTTATGTAGACTGCGAACATTACTGGTGCCAACACTGATCCCTGTGGAACTCCACTCTCCACCAATCCCCATTCTGATGGTCTGTCCTTAATTATTGTTCTCATTTCTCTTCCTACCAAAAAGTCTTCCATCCATTTTAGTAAACTGCCATGCACTCCTCCTACCATTTCAAGTTTCCAGATCAGTCTCTGGTGTGGTACCTTATCAAAGGCCTTTTTTAAATCCAGATATATTCCATCAGCCCAACCATCTCTTTCCTGTATTACATCTATCACCCTCGAATAGTAACATATCAGGTTTGTCGTGCATGAACGCCCTTTTCTAAAACCAAATTGACACTCACAAAGTATGTCATTTTTCTCCAAGAAGTCTGTCCATCTATTCTTCACCACCCTCTCACACATCTTAGCTACCACACTTGTAAGTGACACTGGTCTATAGTTCAATGGGTCTCTCTTGTTACCTGATTTATAGATTGGGACAATGTTAGCTCTTTTCCAGTCTTGGGGCACTACACCTTCCCTTAATGAGGCATCAATTACTTCACAAACTTTTTCTGCCAATTGCTCCTGCATTCTCTTAAAATCCATCCTGATACCCCATCAGGTCCCACAGCTTTTCTCACTTCTAAACTCCCCATCATGTTCTTGATCTCCTCCACAGTTACTTGAAACTCCTTCATAATCCCTTTCTGTTCCATTACCAGTGGTTTGTCAAAAGCAGTCTCCTTTGTGAATACCTTCCGAAAGCATCCATTCATAGCCTCTGCCATTTCCTGGGATCTTCACTGTATACTCCATTTACTTCTAAACTTTCAATACTTTCTCTATTTTTGATGTTGTTGTTCACATGTCTGTAAAAAGCCTTGGTTGGTCTTTACATTTATCAATTATATCCTTTTCTTGTTTCTTTCTTTCTTCTCTTCTAATCAACACATATTCATTTCTTGCTCTTTTGTAACTTTCCCACTGCTTAATCCGTCTTTTCCTTCTCCACCTCTTCCATGCATCCTCTTTTCTTGTTCTAGCCTTTTCACATCTATCGTTAAACCAGTCCTGCTTTCCAACTTCTCTATGTTGTCTTATTGGTACAAATTTTTCTCACCTTCTTTGTATATTTTTATAAATTCCTTCCACTTTTCATTTGCTCCTTAGCACTCTTGAATTTCATCCAATTTGTCTCTTGAAAGAATTTCTTTAGGTTTCCAAAATCTGTCTTGGCATAATTCCATCTTCCCACTTTATATTCTTCATTTCTTCTAGATTTCTCTTCGTCTATCACCTTGAACTCCAAAACTGCATGATCACTCTTTGCTAAAGGGCACTCCACCCTCATCTCCTCAATGACCATTGGCTCTGTACTAAAGACCAAGTCCAGTCTTGACGATGCTCCCTCTCCTCCAAACCTAGTATCTTCTTTGACCCACTGAGTTAACACATTTTCCATTGCCAGTGTCAATAGTGTATTTCCCATGTTGTCTCTGATCCTTCCATTGACCAGTCCTCCCAACACACCTCTTTACAATTAAAATCTCCCATCATTATAGTTCGTTCACAGCCACCCAACATTTCTTCCAGACATGTTCCTGTATCACTTATCATTTCTTCATATTCCTGTACTGACCATGCATTTGTCTTAGGTGGTACGTACACCACTATGTAGTGCCTCTTTTTCCTTCATTAGTTTCTGCTCTGATCTTTAGCACTTCTGCCTTTCCCATACCTTTTTCACTTGATCCACCTTTATATCTTTTTAACCAGCAACATCACTCCTCCTCCCATCTTACCTACTCTATTTCTTTTCCAAACGTTATATTTCCTTCTCCAACCTTCATCAGGTCTTCTCCTCTCTCAGTTTTGTTTCAGTAAGACCCACAATATCTGGGTTCTTGTCCTCAAGTAATCGTTGAGTTCTAAAATCCCGATATCACTCCATTTATGTTGGAATACATTACATTTCGCTCATATGTAAGTTTCTTTAGTCCTTTCTTGCTGTACTTTTCTGGGAACCACTTCCTCAGTCTCATATCCAAGATTCTCCAGAAAACTCTTTCTTCTCTTCTTCTGTCCTCTCTTCATTTTTTTCAAAGCCTCCTTTCTGTGTCATTTAACATTTCTCTTTCCCTCACCGAGATCTCTTCTCAACCAAATCTTCCTTGTTGTTTCCTGCTGGGCTAGCTCCATGACTTCTCCACCAATTCATCTACATCCTCTTGTGACTTAAGTCATTCTTATTGGCCTTTCTCTTGTGAACTTTCCAATTCTATATCCTCTATTTCTTGACCAGGTCTTTTCCTCCTCTTGCACCACATTAACTATTATTTATCCTTTTTTATGTTTTTTCTCTCTCCATTTTCTATGTCTTATCCTCCTCCACACCTATCACCATTTTTCACATCTCTCATTTGATAATACCTTCACCACTTTCTCAGCTATTTTTCTATGATCTTTGATCTATTCTTTCATTCCACATCCTTTTGACAGACCTCCCTTTCCATTTTTTCCATGCTCCATCACTTTTCCTCACTCTGTATATTCACTTTATCAGGTCTCCTTTCTCTTCTGTTTTTTGTCTAAGTTGCATTCTTTTCAGTCTGTCTTCATAAGTCAAATCTCTTAAGTCAGGCACCATTTTGTTCAGCCCTCTGTACTTTCTTCTGTGTTGTGTGTGTTTGTGTGTTATTGTGTGTGTTCTTTGTGTGTGTGTGTGTGTGTGTGTGTGTATTTACCTAGTTGTATTTTACGGGAGGGGAAGCCTATGGTGGTGTTGTCGCATCTCTGTATCTCACAGTGTCTAATTTTGTGTTGAAGTGGTGGTGGTGGTGGACTTTGCACACACCACCTCTCTGTCCAGTCCGTTCCATATATCTATCACTGTATGGGGTAAGCTGTTTTTCTTGAAGTCTCTTCCGTAGTTGTCTTTTGTGAGTTTTAGTCCATGTCCTCTTGTGTCCCTTGTGTCCCTCTTGAGCAGGTCCATCCTATCAGGAAGCTCCATATTATTCATTATTCTGTAGATGGTCAACAGGTGGCTCTTTCTCTTCTCTGCTCCAGTGTTGGTCAGTCCAGTCTCTTTTCATACGTAAGAGCCGACAAGGTTGGGGCCAGTTTGGTGGCCGCTCTTTGTAGCCTTTCAATTTTGGTGATATTCTTCCTGGTGTGAGGTGACCACAGTACTGCTGCATACTCCAGTCGTGGTCTGATCAAGGATGCCAATAACTTTTCACCATATCTTCATCAATATATGTGAATGCAATTGTAATATTTCTCAGTAAGTTGTAGGTCTCACCAACAATTTGATTGATATGTTTATTGGGGGACATTTCCTTTGTTATGAGAACTCCCAGGTCCTTTTCACTTTCCACCTTCTTAATCTTCTCTTCTCCAAGTTTGTATTGTCTTATTATCCTATTTTTGCTCTTCCCAAATTCCATTGTGCTACATTTGTTAATGTTGAATTCCATCTCCCATCTTTTCCTCCATTCCCATAGTCTATCTAAGTCCTGCTGTAGAGTTCCACCATCATCGTGCGAGCCAACTTTCTTCAAAAGTTTTGTGTCGTCTGCAAAGAAAGTCGTGTAGCTTTAATTTGTGTATGGGTGACTTTTGACGTGCTGGAACGCATTCCTTACTATTACATGTTGTAATGGGTTCGGTATACGGTAATTTTGATTTACGCTAAGGTTTTCAGGAATGCATATGTACCGTATAACGAGGACTTACTGTATATTGTTATGATATTGTATTGATTTCAGCTTCAATATGGCCTGTGAAGGAAAAGGTATGTCATCTATTTTGTGTATAGAATGCTTATTGTTAAGTCCTCGTTTGTTAGTGTGTGGTGCATGAATACTTTTTTTCAAGCTAACAATTAGTGGTATGTTGTATCTATGGTGGTGTTTGCTTGATTTAGGTTGAACCAATACTAAAGTGTGCTTATTGTGTTGTAGTACAGTTTTGTGCATGAGAAGTGAATGTTATTACCTTTAAGTTTTCCTATTACACTTGTATTGCTTTGCTTGACATTGTTTTTGCTTTGCCTCACTGATTATATTCATATCCTTGACCAAATATACTTTATTGCCAGTCTAACTGGTTTTCATGAATTGAAACATGTTTGTTTGCATTGATGTAGGATACCTAGCTATGTGTTAAAATGCTTAATGTATATTTGACTTGCTTGTGTGATGTCTCTGCTTTCCATACATAGTCTTTAGTGATATTTTGGGTGTAGCTAGGGCTTACAAACACGTGGGTATTCCCACAAAACCACCCCACCTGCTTCTAGGTGCTTAAACATGCATCTTTTATTTTGTAACTTTGAATGGTGATATGCTTATTGTGTTAGTTTGAACGCTGATATATAATGCTAATAATGTCTGAGGTCTGTGGTAATGGTGTATGCTCTGTTGTGGCATCTTGCATAGTACTTGATGTGATCAACTATGTAGCTTTTGTCTGCATGTACACCAATTGACTTTTCTCTATATATACCTTACTTCTTTTGCATGTTACATTTATTGTGTATGCTTCAAAAAACTGAAATTCACTCAACATGCTGCATGTGTTCCATTATAATCATTAGTGACTCAAGTATTTTCTGTTCTGTGAAAGTAAGCCCCTCCTACACGTCATTCCTACCCATTATCCTGATAATTACTCAAATGTCAATTTTTCACTGCTTAACTTTTTCACTTTTTTTCAAAGTAATCCCTTTGGAAGAGAATTAAGGGTTAAGACACATTTCAAACTAAGTTGGGCCTCCCACCTTGTTATTATTTTGTGAGAGCCCTTTGTTTGTTTGTGTGTGTTGCCTTTATCATGTAAGACACAGTTTCCCTTACAGTTTTGATCATCATTAGGATTGAGAGACTAGAGTACCCTGACTTATAGTTTTGTCTTCAACATTTTTAGAACAATGATAACAATTATGATGAGACACAGCATGATTAATACATTGAAGTATTCATTATTGTTTAAATATCATATTTAGATACTAAACATGAAATAAAAACACAAATGAACCATTGTTTTTCTGCTACCTTTATTATAAGTGTTGACTCAACACACTACAAAAAGGTACATACACACATACTGTGTATGTACCTTTGGGCATGTGTATATTAGATAGTTTGACTTCTTTACTGATGTTATAAGCCTTTGTATGAAGTGAACATTTTCTTGACTTGGAACAATAAGCGATTCTTTCTATAGTGAAAATAGGATCTCATATACTATTATATGCAGCTAAGAATTTATTATTCCCTCCTAGTGTTGGTGGTTATTTTTTGTGATAGTATTTGTTAAATATCTAGTATATACATGCCTACAGTGACCTCTAATAGCAGAAAGAAGAGTTGATAGGAGTAGGGGTACCTAATTAAGCAGAGTTGGAAGTCAATACATGTGGTGAGCGTGTCATCAGATCACCCTGAATACGATATGAAATACCACAACCAGGCAGTGGTAGCACTGAGACGAGTTTGAAAGCACGCGGTTTGAGACTTGTTTGCTTACGGTTATAGGTGGCGTTGGTGTGAAATAAGGTAACTGGCAACCAGTAATGTACGCAGTTTAACCAGTACTCTCAATCCTTCACCACTATTCTGTCCATCTGTGCAATGCAAGAGTTAACCAGTACTATCAATCCTTCACCACTATTCTGTCCATCTCTCTAATGTAAGAGTTAACCAGTACTCTCAATCCTTCACCACTATTCTATCCACCTCTAATGCAAGAGTTAACCAGTACTCTCAATCCTTCACCACTATTCTGTCCATCTCTCCAATGCAAGAGTTAACCAGTACTCTCAATCCTTCACCACTATTCTGTCCACCTCTTCAATGCAAGAGTTAACCAGTACTCTCAATCCTTCACCACTATTCTGTCCACCTCTCTAATGCAAGAGTTAACCAGTACTCTCAATCCTTCACCACTATTCTGTCCACCTCTCTAATGCAAGAGTTAACCAGTACTCTCAATCCTTCACCACTATTCTGTCCACCTCTCTAATGCAAGAGTTAACCAGTACTCTCAATCCTTCACCACTATTCTGTCCACCTCTCCAATGCAAGAGTTAACCAGTACTCTCAATCCTTCACCACTATTCTGTCCACCTCTCTAATGGAAGAGTTAACCAGTACTCTCAATCCTTCACCACTATTCTGTCCACCTCTCTAATGCAAGAGTCCTGCAAGAGTTAACCAGTACTCAATCCTTCACCACTATTCTGTCCACCTCTCTAATGCAAGAGTCCACCTCTGTAATGCAAGAGTTAAGAAACAAGATTGATGAATTACATGGACTTGTAAGGTGGGATTGGTCCTTTAGAGAATCTTCTTTGATATGCTTAACAGAGACTTGGCTCCAAGAAGATAAAGATCCCAACTCTGCCTTTACTTTAGATGGTTTTACATTAATGCGAGGTTACAGGACTGTTGATTCAGGTAAGTCGAGCGGAGGTGGCGTTTGTGGTTCTATCAATAGCAAATGGTGTAGTGATGTTTCCATGTACGAGAAATGCTGCAATGGTAATATTGTGTATATAGTACTATCTCTGAGGCCTTTTTATCTACCTCGAGAATTTAACAAAATATATGTTATTGTAGTACCGTATACATCCCTCCGAGTTCTGATGCAAAGGAGGCTGAGAATATTCACACCACACTATCACCACACACACCACTGTCGCCACACATCATACACCACACTGCTCTCTTCCACTCTATCAGTACACACACCACACACATTTTGTATTGTTTTTATTTATTTATTTATTTGTGTTGCTTTTTATTAGTTTTGAATGTCGATAATTTGTCAAAGCAATGTTTAGAAGCAAGAAATAGGGCAAATAGGATCCTGGGTTTTATAAATAGAAAATGTTAGTTACAAAAGTAAGGAAGTGGTGCGTAGCTTATATAATTCCTATGTTAGGCCCCATTTAGAGTATTGCATACAGGCCTGGTCACCCCATTATAGGCAGGATATCAACATGTTAGAAGCAGTTCAGAGAAGAGCAACTAGGATGATACCAGCATTAAAGTGGCTGGAGTATAGAGATAGATTAAAGGAATTAAACATGTTTTCATTTGAGAGGAGATGTATAAGAGGGGATATGATAGAGTTATTTAAAATGTTCTCAGATACAAACTACATAGATGTGAGATCTTTCTTTACCTTAGAGGAGGAAGTAGGACTAGAAATCATGGCAGGAAGATTAGAAAGCAAGGCTGCAGGTTAGATATAAGAAAATATTTCTTTAGTCATAGGGTGGTAGACTTCTGGAATGCATTGCCAGAGAGGGTTGTAAATAGCACTAGTTTGACAATGTTTAAAAAACAGATTAGATAAGTAATTCAATTTATTAGATTTATAGTTATGTATAGCGCTGCATGATAGTTTTTATAAGAAATTTACTATAGTTAAACAAGACATGATCCCCATGTATGGGGATCACAGATTGTAGAGGAATTCGCTGCAGGACTTAGCCCTGTTAATGGGCCAAATATTTAGAATTAGTATATAATGTATTGTGTACTTGTAAGTGTATCTTTAAGTACTGATGACGAGGTCGCTGTGCGACTGATACAGGATAACCTAGATGGGCCCTGGTGGCCCTTTGTTTTAATATTATTTATGTTATCTCACACGGTTTATCATGTTTTTTTTAATGATTGCGTTATTTTTGTTGTTTCGTATTATTTTTTTTGTATTTCTTTTGTATTTTTTATTAGGTTTATATATTGTTTGTATCTTCAAATAGATTAAAACCATAAAACATTGAGTATTCCACACATAATTCCCAGATAACTTTGAAATAGTGAGAATTTAGCACAAGCAAGGACATAGTATTGGAATTGATTGTATTGTGAATGGTGAGTTTGGTAATGTCGACATTTTGAAGCTCCCAATGGCTCCTCGTATCCTTAAATAAAGTCAAACCCTAATAACAGTGAATATTCCACACCAAATTCCGTGTTAATTTTGAAAGAGTGAGAAGTGAACACATACAAGGAGGTAGTATTGGAATTTGTAGCGGGCAAGGAGAAGAGAGTGAATTCCCTTAGAAAGCCACAGGTTTAGATGGCGTCGGTACTTCCCGTCAAGACACACGGTTGACCTCACTGGAGTGCCGTTATATTTGCAGCCTGTATAGAGGTGACAGTGCCGTGACAGAGGTGGTGGAGGTTATTAATGCACCAAGGAACAGGTGTGTAAGGTGTGGCAGTGGTGTTGATAAGGGATTAGTGTGTAAGGAGGAAAGAAGTGTGATGGGCCGAGTGCACGTCTGCTCCATGTCAACAAACTTATGGTGACGGCCGTGTGGTGGTGTTTGGTGTTGCTTATACACCCCATAAACACACTCAACATGCCCATATACACCCACACACACAAAGTGAAGTGATGACATTCCCGACAGCACCAGCGGCGAGACAAGAGAGCAATGCAACTCTTCACCACGACTCTCCACAACGCCTCACCATCATTTATTTCAGCTATTTCTAAGGCCACTCTCTTATTTGTAGGTTTTCTTTGCATAGGAGAGTGAAAACAGTGCCCAAATGTTGAAAAGGTGATGGATATAAGGAGCAGTTGTCAGTATTACCAGCTATTATTTGCTTCTTTGACTCACCGTAAGCCAAACATGTGTTAGAATGGAACCACTACTCTAGCATTGCATGTTTCCTGGCCAACTTTTCTAGATGGGGCTTCATTTGGTTGTGGTGAGATAATAAATGTAACATAAGGATTATGGAGCCCGCGGATGTTGTCGTGCCCGGCCCCCCCGCCCGCCCCAACCCAGCCCCGAGCACCACCCTGTCCCCCGTGGCAACCTGCGGGTTCCAATACTTTTTGATATATTCTCTAAAAATAATATTACGCTTTCATGGTGTGTTTTATGGTTTGTCTAAACATTTCGTTGTGTTTGAAGTGTGTTCCGCGCCTGTGTTCGGTAAATATGTGGCGTTTAGTGGTGTTTTATAGCTTAAATAGGAGCTGCCATAACCGTCCAAATTTTCCATCTGTGAATTTCAACTCTTTTATTTCGAGGTGTAACTGGGCCTTTATAGTATATAGAAATTGCCTGTGCTTTTTTAGGCGTGAAATAATTCCATTGAGTGAAATATGTGGACTTTAAAGTGGTGTTTTGTCCCGTTTAACGTAAGTTTTATTTTTCAATTTTATTTGTTTACGTTTTGTTTGACGGTCAAACTCGTTGTAGAATGCCTTAAAAGAAAGCTCAGACTCTGTACAATGTGTTAAAATACTCGCCAAGTGAAAATAGCTGGACTTTACAAGAGTTTTTAATGAGTTTAGAGTTTAATGGTTTTGTTTTACATTAATGCTCTTTCACTCGTTCACTTCTGGTTCTAGGTCAGTGTTGGATGCCTGAGAAGAGAGTTTATATTGTCTAATATTTTTCGAAAGAAATATAAAGTGGAAATGGCTGGACGTTTTGGCAGCGTTATAAGTGGAAATGTTTATATACTCTTTATATACTTAATTTAGACATTTTTTAAAACTAGTTAAGCAGGAGATGTTTTGATGGTTTGGATATTAATTAAAGTATCTAATAAGTCATAAAAAAGTAAGCATTCGGCCTTGGCTTCGTTTTTTCTTTAAGTCATTTTTAAAATTATATACGTAATTCAGCCGATTCGCCACTATTCCCGCGCTCTTGATGACGTCACAGCCAAGGTGGTGACTCATGGCCCAGGCTGGCGTCCCTCCCTCCCTACCGCCCAGTTCGTCGATATTTTGCCTAATATCTAGTGATTTCTACGTGTTTTCATGTGTTTCTTGGCTCAGGTGTGTAGATAATAGTAGCAGAAGGAAGAAGAAGAGAAATAAATGAGGATGAGGAGGAAGGAAGGATAAAGGGAGGAATAAGTGTAGGAGCAGGCAAGCTACAATAGGTACTCTCCCTCCACTTCCTCAATATTTTGCCTAATATCTCGTGTTTTCTAAGTGTTTTGATGTGTTTCTAGGCTCAGGCGTGTAGATGGAAGCAGTAGAAGAAAGAAAAAAAGGAAGAGGACGAAGAAGAAAGGAAAAATGGAAGTGGAAGAGGAGGAGGAGCCAAGCCACAATATTTAGGTAAGTCCCCTTTTTAATGTTACCGTTCTTTATAACGCATTTTTGTGTTTTGGGTTATACCTGAAGTATTTTGAGTATGTTTGGTAGTGTTGCAGGGTGTTTTCAGTGTGTGTTGGATGTTTTTAGGTATATTTTACATATCTTGAGTGTGGTGTAGAGGGGTATTTGAATGTATGGGTGTGTTCTGAGTGCGGTTAGGAGAATTTCGAGGTGTTGTATGGTGTTTTAGATTAGTTTTAAGGGTTTGAAGTGGTCTGTGCGATTGTGTGGAGTGTGTGGGGATGATTTTGGTGTAGTTAGATGTTTCTAGTTGAGTTATGGGTTTATTTGTTAATATTTTGAAGTGTTGCATAGTGTTTTGAGTGTGTTTTGGGTTAATGTCCTCACTTACTTTTGCTAGTCTTGTATAATTTCATGGTATGATGGACGCAGCTGAGGTGGGCCTCCGCTGTGGCCAGGCAGTTCAGCCTTGCCGTCAACCCTCCAGGTGATGAGTGAGTTGCCGGTTGAGCTGGAGTGTCCTGGTATTGGGGGCTCGTCTGGTATTGTAGACAACCATCTGTGTAACCTTTTCGTGAAGAGGTCCGGTGTGACCCCTGGCAGGTTCGTGATGGTGTCCGGCACAGCGTTGAAGAGGTGAGCACCATTGTGTGAGAAGCAGTTGTCCATGCAAGTCTTTATTTTATGAGCCGTTGCTTCACATAGCACAACCGCCCTCTTCTTGGATGTGGTCAAGTTGTATAGGCAGGATATCAACATGTTAGAAGCAGTTCAGAGAAGAGCAACTAGGATGATACCAGCATTAAAGTGGCTGGAGTATAGAGATAGATTAAAGGAATTAAACATGTTTTCATTTGAGAGGAGATGTATAAGAGGGGATATGATAGAGTTATTTAAAATGTTCTCAGATACAAACTACATAGATGTGAGATCTTTCTTTACCTTAGAGGAGGGAAATAGGACTAGAAATCATGGCAGGAAGATTAGAAAGCAAGGCTGCAGGTTAGATATAAGAAAATATTTCTTTAGTCGTAGACTTCTGGAATGCGTTGCCAGAGACGGTTGTAAATAGCACTAGTTTGACAATGTTTAAAAACAGATTAGATAAGCACTTAAATTTATTAGATTTATAATTATGTATAGCGCTGCATGATAGTTTTTATAAGAAATTTACTATAGTTAAACAAGACATGATCCCCATGTATGGGGACCACAAATTGTAGAGGATTTCGCTGCAGGACTTAGCCCTGTTAATGGGCCAAATATTTAAAATTAGTATATAATGTATTGTGTACTTGTAAGTGTATCTTTAAGTACTGATGACGAGGTCACTGTGCGACTGATACAGGATAACCTAGATGGGCCCTGGTGGCCCTTTGTTTTAATATTATTTATGTTATGTTATGCCCACATTTGGTACAAGGCCCTCCAGGATCTTGGGATTTTGAGCATTTTAAAGTGGTTTGGGTGTGTTTTGTGGTGTATATTCTGATTGTGATTTGTAAAGCGCAGGGCAGGCATGTTTTTTGGGGGTGATTGAAATATTAGTGTTAGTGAAACAGGAGTCTTTTAGAAATACAACTTAGGCGACCACTGTTTTCAAAGTCCACAGTTAGGAGGAAGTTTGTTCTTAAGAGTGTTTCTGCTTTTGATTTGATAGATATCATGTTAATCTGTCAATAGATCATCAAACATCCCTTCAAAACTGGAGGGGTTTGGGTGTGTTTTGGGGTTTTGGGGTGTTTGGGGTGAAAGAGTGTGTTTTGTGGGGTTTGGGTGTGTTTTGGGTGTTTGAGTGTTTTGGGGATTTGGGGATATTTGGGTGTGTGATTAGGGATGTTTTTTGGGGGTGTTTTGAGTGTGCTTTGGTTGTGTTTAGGATGTGTTTGGATGTGTTTGGGTGATGTTTGGATGTGTGTCTCATCTGCATGTTCAAACACTAGCAGGTGGTGTGACTTCATTTTATTTTTTCTTACTTTTCAACAATGGTTGTGGTGGTAGTGGTGGTTGTGTGTGGTGGTGGTGATAGTGGTGGTTGTGGTGATGGTGGTGGTGGTGTGGTGGTGGTGGTGGTGGTGTGGTGGTGGTGGTGGTGGTGGTGGTGGTGGTGGTGTGGTGGTGGTGTGGTGGTGGTGGTGGTGGTGGTGGTGGTGTGGTGGTGGTGGTGGTGGTGGTGGTGGTGGTAGTGGTGATGGTGGTGGTGGTGGTGGTGGTGGTGGTGGTGGTGGTGGTGGTGGTGGTGGTGGTGGTGGTGGTGGGTGGTGGTGGTGGTGGTGGTGGTGGTGGTGGTGGTGGTGGTGGTGGTGGTGGTGGGTGGTGGTGGTGGTGGTGGTGGTGGTGGTGGTGGTGGTGGTGGTGGTGGTGGTGGTGGTGGTGGTGGTGGTGGTGGTGGTGGTGGTGGTGGTGGTGGTGGTGGTGGTGGTGGTGGTGGTGGTGGTGGTGGTGGTGGTGGTGGTGGTGGTGGTGGTGGTGGTGGTGGTGGTGGTGGTGGTGGTGGTGGTGGTGGTGGTGGTGGTGGTGGTGGTGGTGGTGGTGGTGGTGGTGGTGGTGGTGGTGGTGGTGGTGGTGGTGGTGGTGGTGGTGGTGGTGGTGGTGGTGGTGGTGGTGGTGGTGGTGATGGTGGAAATGGGTGATGGTGGAGTTGGATCAGTGAAAATGGGTGAATGGAAAAGAGTAGTGGTAGTGGAAATGGATCAGCAGAAATGGGTGAAAGTGGAAATGGGTGATGGTGAAAATGGGTGGTGTTGGAAACCAGTGATGGTGGAAATAGACAAAATTAATTTTTTTTAATTTGAAAGTCAACTTTTTTAATTTGAAGTTCAGGTTTTTTCATTTGAAAGTTAAAAGGTGTACACTTATCCAATTTTTCTTTGAACTCTGCACACTCATTGGTGACACCACTTCTTCACCCAAACTGTTCCACGTCTCAACACATCTTTGCGGGAAACTCTATTTTTTAACATCTCTCAGACATCTTCCCTTCCTCAGCTTTTTACTATGCGATCTTGTTGTTTGAATGTCATATTCTTCTCTCAGTCTAACCTAACCTTGTCATTTTATTGATTGATTTATTTATTTTTCCCTAACCTAATCTAATCTAACCTAACCAAACATTTGCAGGTCCGCAGAAAACAACACGCCGATTTATTTGAAGTCAAGGACGGAGATTAAAACGGCCTTGAAAAACACCACACCTGTTTTGTCCACCGCCATCACCACCTTTTCCCAGATCAAGGAAGTGTATTACAGACTCACACATAAGGAAGAGGTGTGAGTGAGTGTGTTTGGATACATTTGGGTGTGTTTTGTGTCTGTTTGGGTGTGTTTTGAGGTGTTTTGAGTGTGTTTGGTGTGTATTAGGGTTCTTGGGAGCATTTGGGGTGTGTTTTGGATGTGTTTTGAGTGTGTTTAGATGTGTTTTGGTATGTTTGGATATATTCAGGTGTGTTTGAGTGTGTTTCATGTGTTTTGGTATGTTTGGGTATATTGAGGTGTGTTTGGGTGTGTTTTGAGTGTTTGGGTGTGTTTTGGTATGTTTGGGTAGATTGAGGTGTATTTGGGTGTGTTTGAGTCTGTTTGGGTGTGTTTTGAGTGTGTTTGTGTATATTCAGATGTGTTTGGATGTGTTTTGAGTGTGTTTGGGTGTGTATGAGTGTGTTTGGGTGTGGTTTGAGCGTGTTTCATGTGTTTTGGTATGTTTGGGTATATTGAGGTGTGTTTGGGTGTGTATGAGTGAGTTTGGTTGCGTTTTGAGTGTGTTTAGATGTGTTTTGATATGTTTAGCTATATTGAGGTATGTTTGGGTGTGTATAAGTGAGTTTGGGTGTGTTTTGAGTGTGTTTAGATGTGTTTTGGTATGTTTGGGTATATTGAGGTGTGTTTGAATGTGTTTGGGTGTGCACTACCATCTATACAAGACTTATATTATAAAGACAGTATATAAATATCACTGATATGTTACATGAAACAAACAGCTCTCAAACATTTTACTTGAGTGGGAAAGGAGTGCTAGAACAAGCAAGGAGAGAATGTATGGACAGAGGGAGGTGGAGGCTCTTCTGCCGTAGCCACCCGTTATGGGACACTCCTGCAGAGAGTGAGGCATAAGAGAATAGAATAGATAAATAGATTCAAACAAATTGAACTACTATACTTACTGATAATGGTATCCTGCAACTTCAAGATGGCAAAAACTGTGTTTCTCTCCTTTGCCACAGCAGTTGTATTGCACAGCCAAGGAGTTTGTCACAGCATACCTAAGAATGCACTTCATTGTGTCTTGCAGGTTAGCACCCCTATCACACAAAAATGTGCAATCTGAAATGGAAAAGAAAAATCTTATACCTAATCTAACACACACAATCATTCACAAATAATCACCACTCCAATGCTTACCATAAACTAATTTGAAGTAATATCCCACTCAATTGAAAACTCAAGAAAACTGCTTGTTCAGCTTTATATTCACCCTTGCATTGGATTTGGTAAGTTGAGGTTGTTATTTAAGCCTCATTATCACTGCAATAAAGTACTAAGCATTAACCTGAACCACGTGACTCCTATACTGATCTCCGTTAATAATGAAATACTAGCTTTGATAAGCACACCACACTAACTCCCTCCTTCTCCTCTTTACAGGTGAGTACCTGTATCACAGGTCACACCGTGGGACTGACACCGCTGGAGCAACCCTTCGGAATAAAGTCTAGTACAAATTACGGTTTGCTAGGCATTAGGTGTTAGGCATAAGGCGATAGGCAGCATGGCTAACCATTCTCTTCCAGGTACATGTTAATTATCTAGTCTTCTCCAGTAATGCCCTGGTTAGCGCACCGTGGCGGCAATCCTAGAGCCTCAGTTTTATTTATTTTTTGGGTGTGTGGTTTGATATGGTATTTTTTGTTGTTCCAGGGTTGCGTGGTAGGTGCGTTCACTGGTCTGGGCTGTGTTGGTGCGTGTTCTGAAGAGATGACTGCAGAAACGCTGGCTGCTGATGACTACAGCCGCACAGAGGTAGTGTATTGTACAAGCTGGATGGAAGTATGCAAACCTCGCAATGAAGATGGAAAAGTTGAGGAAATGGTTCTTCTATCTTGACTTTTGCCTAAAATAAGCATCTTGTGTGTGTGTGTGTGTGTGTGTGTGTGTGTGTGTGTGTGTGTGTGTGTGTGTGTATTTACCTAGTTCTAGTTTTACAGAGCCTGGGATTTATGCTTGTGTGGCCCGTCTCCATATCTACACTTATCCAATCTTACTTTAAAAGTATGCACACTCGTTGCAGACACTACTTCATTTAAACTGTTCCACGTCTCAATACATCTTTGCGGGAAACTATATATTTTTACATCTCTCAGACGTGTGTGTGTGTGTGTGTAGGTAAGATTATTATTATTTTTTACAGGTCTAATTAATACTTATTTCTTACAGGTCAAACTAATATCTCTCCTTTTCTCTGGCAGGACAAACTAATCTTTCTCAGTTTTTTAAACATATAGTGTTATTCATGCGTTTTGCCTGTTTTTCATTGTTTTGGTGCGTGAAAAAATCTGAAAACACTTTTTTCCCTCTTTCTTTGGTTTCTTTATATTGCCTTGTTTTCATCAATTTTATCGTTCTAAGGTATAAAAATGTGAAATGACGAATATAAAAAATTTTCAATCGATATAGTCTTTTTCCATAAAACACCTTGAAAACACATAAATAAGACGTTTCAACAAATATAGTGTTTTGCCTGCATTTCTGAGTTTTGGTGCATAAAATGCTGGAAAACACCTAAATAACCCATTGTTGACATATATCAGTTCGTTAAGCAAATAGTGTTATTCATGCGTTTTGCCTGCTTTTCTATGTTTTGGTGCAAAAAAAAAAACTGAAAACTACTAAAATAATAGTTTTTTGTTCCTCTTTCTTTTGTTTCTCTATATTGCCTTGTTTTCATCAAGTTCATCGTTCTGAGGCATAAAATGTAAAATGGCTTGAATGTTTTTTTTTTTTTTTTTTTTTTTTTTTTTTTTTTTTTTTATACCTTAAAAACACATAAATAAGACATTATAAGAAATATAGTGTTTTCCCTGCATTTCTGAGTTTTGGTGCATGAAATGCTTGAAAACACCAAAATAACCCGTTTTTGACATATATCAGTTCCTTAAACAAATATTGTTTAATCATGCGTTTTGCCTGCATTTCTGTGTTTTGGTGAAGAAAAAGCTGAAAACTACTAAACTAACAAGTTTTCCTTACTTTTTCTTTGGTTGTCTCTATATTGGCTTTTCATGAATTTTATCATTTAGAAGTATAACAATGTAAAATGACTTTAATATTCAAAACTCTCAATCGATAGTTTTGTTTTTTTTTATTTATTTTATTTATTTTTATTTATTTATTTATTTTTTTTCCATAAAACTCCTTAAAAACACATAAATAAGACATATAGTGTTTTGCCTGCATTTCTGAGTTTTGGTGCATAAAATGCTGGATAACATCAAAATAACCCATTGTTTACATACTTCAGTTCCCTAAACAAATAGTGTTTTATCATGTGTTTTGCCTGCATTTCTGTGTTTTAGTGCAAAAAATGCTGAAACTAATAAAATAACACGTTTTTGTTACTTTTACTTTCGTTCTCTATATTGGCTTGTTTTCATCAATTCTATCGTTTTGAAGCAAAAAAATGTAAAATGACTTGAATAAAACTCCTTGAAAACACATAAGAAGTTTCAATATATATAGTGTTTTGCCTGCATTTTTGAGATTTAGTGCATAAAATGCAGGAATACACCATAATAACCCATTTATGACATATTTCACTTCCTTAAACAAATAGTTTGTAATCAAGCGTTTTGCCTGCATTTTGTGTTTTCCTGCAAAACAAGCCAATATAGAGAAATGCAAGTAGAAGTAACCAAGACGAGTTATTTTAATAGGCTTCAGCTTTTTTTGCACCAAAACACAAAAATGCAGACAAAATGCATGATTACACATTATTGGTTTAAGGAACTGAAATATGTCAAAATGGGTTATTAAGGTGTTTTCCTGCATTTATGCACCAAAACTCAGAAATGCACGCAAAGACTATATTTCTTCAAACGTCTTATTCATGTGCTTTTAATGTTTTATGAAATAAAAAAACTTGATTGAAAATTTTGTATATTAATTACATTTTACATTGTTATGTTTCAAAATGATAAAATTGATGAAAACAAGCCAATATTGAGAAATGAAAGTAAAAGTAAGAAAAACGTGTTATTTTAGTAGTTTCAGCTTTTTACCAAAACACAGAAATGCAGGAAAACAAATTATTACACAATATTTGTTTAAGGAACTGAAATATGTAAAAAATGGGTTATATTGGTGTATTCCAGCATTTTATACACCAAAAACTCAGAAATGCAGGCAAAACACCATATTTGTTAAAACATCTTATTTATGTGTTTTTAAGGTGTTTTATGATTTTTTTTTTTCATAAAATATCTTAAAAACAAATAAATAAGACTTTTTAACAAATATAGTGTTTTGCCAGCATTTCTTGGTTTTGGTGCATAAAATGCTGGACAACACAAAAATAACCCATTGTTGACATAATTCAGTTCCCTAAACAAATAGTATTTTATCATGCGTTTTGCCTGCATTTTTGTGTTTTAGTGCAAAAAATGCTGAAACTACTAAAATAACACGTTATTGTTACTTGTACTTTGGTTTTTCTATATTGGCTTGTTTCATCAATTCTATTGTTTTGAAGCATAAAAATATAAAATGACTTGAATATAAAAAATTTTCAATGGAGATAGTCTTTTTTCATAAAACACCTTGAAAACACATAAATAAGAAGTTTAAAAAAATAGTGTTTTGCCTGCATTTCTGAATTTTAGTGCATAAAATACTGGAAAACACCATAATAACCCATTTTTGACATCTTTCAGTTCCTTTAACAAATAGTGTGTATTCATGCGTTTTGCCTGCATTTTTGTGTTTTCCTGCGAAAACAAGCCAAGCTTTTTTTTGCACCAAAACACAAAAATGCAGAGAAAACGCATGATTACACATTATTTGTCTAAGGAACTGAAATATCTCAAAAATTGGTTATTAAAGTGTTTTTCCTGCATTTTATGCACCAAAACTCAGAAATGCACGCAAAAGACTATATTTCTTTAAACGTCTTATTTACGTGCTTTTAAAATATTTTATGAAAAAAAGAAACTCGATTGAAAATTTTGTATATTAATTTCATTTTACATTGTTATGTTTTACATTGTTAGTGTTTTGCCTGCTTTTCTGAGTTTTGGTGCATAAAATGCTGGAAAACACCAAAATAACCCATTGTTGACATAATTCAGTTCCTTAAACAAATAGTATTTTATCACGCGTTTTGCCTGCATTTCTGTGTTTTAGTGCAAAAAATGCTGAAACTACTAAAATAACACGTTATTGTTACTTGTACTTTGGTTTTTCTATATTGGCTTGTTTCATCAATTCTATTGTTTTGAAGCATAAAATGTAAAATGACTTGAATATAAAACATTTTCAATGGAGATAGTCTTTTTTCATAAAACACCTTGAAAACACATAAATAAGAAGTTTAAAAATATAGTGTTTTGCCTGCATTTCTGAGTTTTAGTGCATAAAATGCTGGAAAACACCATAATAACCCATTTTGACATATTTCAGTTCCTTTAACAAATAGTGTGTAATCATGCGTTTTGCCTGCATTTTTTGTGTTTTCCTGCGAAAAGAAGCCAATATAGAGAAATGCAATTAGAAGTAACCAAGACTAGTTATTTTAATAGCTTTCAGCTTTTTTTGCACCAAAACACAAAAATGCAGACAAAACGCATGATTACACATTATTTGTTTAAGGAACTGAAATATGTGAAAAATGGGTTATTAATGTGTTTTCCAGCATTTTATGCACCAAAACTCAGAAATACACGCAAAAGAATATATTTTTTCAAACGTCTTATTTATGTGCTTTTAAAATGTTTTATGAAAAAAAAAATTTGATTGAAAATGTTGTATATTAATTTCATTTTACATTGTTATGTTTCAAAACAATACAATTGATGAAAATAAGCCAATATAGAGAAACAAAAGTAAAAGTTAGAAAAACATGTTATTTTATTAGTTTTCAGCTTTTTTTTGCACCAAAACACAGAAATGCAGGAAAAGCAAATGATTACACAATATTTGTTTAAGGAAGTGAAATATGTCAAAAATGGGTTATATTGGTGTATTCCAGCATTTTATACACCAAAAGTCAAAATTGCAGGCAAAACACTATATTTATTAAAACATATTATTTATGTGTTTTTAAGGTGTTTTATGAAAAAGAAAATTTTTTCCATAAAACACCTTAAAAACACATAAATAAGACTTTTTAACAAATATAGTGTTTTGCCAGCATTTCTGAGTTTTGGTGCACAAAATATTGGAAAACACCTAAAAATAACCCATATTTGACATATATCAGTTCTTTAAGCAAATAGTGTTATTCATGCGTTTTGCCTGCTTTTCTGTGTTTTGGTACAAAAGAAAGCTGAAAACTACTAAAATAACACTTTATCTTCCTCTTTCTTTGGTGTCTCTATATTGCCTTGTTTTCATCAATTTTATTGTTCTGAGGCATAAAAATGTAAAGTGACTTGAATATACAAAATTTCTAATCGATAGTTTTTTTTTTTCATAAAACACCTGAAAAACACATAATTAAAACATTTTAACAAATATAGTGTTTTGACTACGTTTCTGAGTTTTGGTGCATAAAATGCTGGAAACACCAAAATAACCCATTGTTGACATAATTCAGTTCCTTAAACAAATAGTATTTTATCATGCGTTTTGCCTGCATTTCTGTGTTTTAGTGCAAAAAATGCTGAAACTACTAAAATAACACGTTATTCTTACTTTTACTTTGGTTTTTCTATATTGGCTTGTTTTCATCAATTCTATCGTTTTGAAACATAAAA
>NW_025541370.1:485407-498294 GCF_017591435.1 Portunus trituberculatus
ACTTGCATCCGTGACACAAGTACTATATACACGCACACAAATATAATTATACCATATATAATATTGTAACACTGTATATATATATATATATATATATATATATATATATATATATATATATATATATATATATATATATATATATTGTCCTCAGTAGACATTTTTCCAATAAACAAGTAAAACGATGCTCTCGGTTATCTGTTGCTTACCCTTAAGAGAATCCTTTATCAGCCGGTATTACTACTAGGTTTAGGCATAGCAAAGCAATATGGAGAGAACTGCCTGATAGCTATTAACGGCGTGACTTACTCCCGTTTGAGCGACATAAAGAACAGCTTTGCTCCATAGGGGGATCCATACCTACAGTTTAGGTCCTTACAGGGAGCACCTCGAAGGAAGGGCAACACTCCTAGGATGCCATTGGATGTAACATAGCCTCCACTATTCTCGATGACCCAGGCCCCGTCCACAGTAGCCAGCAGGTGGAAGAAATGGATCAAGACATTTACATTCTACTTGGAGGTCACTGGTATAACCAATGCAGTCCAGAAAATAATCCTTTTGCAATAAGTTGCTGGACCAGATGTAGAGGGAATATTTAGTACTCTCGCAGATCTTCAAGACTCTTTGAAGTTAGTTCTGGCAGCTTTTAAAATCTTATTTCTCACCTCAAGTTAATATAAGGTATGAGAGAGTGCTGTTCAGACAAGTTAGACAGGAAAGTATTGAAACACTGACAATTATGTCACTAGATTACTTAAACTTGCTGAAACTTTTGAATTTCATGACACCGATGATGCCATATTAGATCAGGTCATAGAAAAGTTAGATTTTTCAGAGCGTAGGAGGAAAGGCTTGTAAAAGAAAAACTTAACCCATGATAGAGTGTTGCAGCTATCCATTGCAATGAGAGCTGCAAATAGGCAAACTAATATCACAGAATGAGAATGGTAACAACAATAAACTAGTAAACAAAGTTCAGTATGATAAACTAGTGAAGAAAGCTAACTGTAACAATCAACGAAACAAATCTCAGGGAAAGAAGAATAAACATACGGAGTACAAACCATACAGTTGTGGTAGATGTAGTAGTACTAAACACACAAATTTTAAACTTTAATAAGTTTTCATGCAAGGATAAGAAATGTCAAACATGTGGTAAACCTAATAATTTTAAACAGTATTATAAAACAAAGAAATATGTGTACAATGCATCTGAACCCAATTCCTCAGATACACAGCAAAGAGATGGATTCAGAAGGAGCCAAATTATGCTAGTTTTGCTTTTTCAATAAATACCTACCAAGATGGTAGAAAAAAACATATAATTAAAAAATGCATGTAAATGGGACTCTCATCCCTATGAAGCTAGACATGGAAGCGGATGTCTCATTAGTATCTGAGGAGGTGAAGACAATATCTAACATGACAGTATCTCACTGTAAGAGTTTCCTTATGGATTATATCAGAGAACAAATATAAATATTAAGTACTGCTTAAGTTGATGTTTGCTATAAATGTAAAGAGTACACAGATTTACCACTAACTATAGCTAAGGGCCAATGCCAAATTGTGTTTGGTATAGACTGGATTAGAAAAATAACTCTACAGCAGGATCTTGATAATCATAATGTTAATAAGGTGCAAAATGCCGAACCTGAGGAAAATCTCAGTACGTTGTTGGAAAAACGTGAAGATATATATCTTAAATGATAACCCAGGAACAGTGAAGGGAAAAACTGCTTCATTGCTATTAAAGGCTGATGCTAATTCCAAATTTTGTGATCCAAAACGAATAACTTTTACCCTAAAACCACTAGTTGAATAGGAAATTCAGAGATTAGTTAATAACAAATAATTTGAGATTACTTATTTTGATTGGGGTACACCCACTGTTCCTTTAATAAAGTCAGATGGTGGCATAAGGATTTATCGTGACCACAAAGTAAGTGTAAATCCTCTGTTTCAAGTAGCTAAACACCCTTTATCTAAACCTGAGGACATATTTGCTACTTTGGGAAATTGCAAAGTTTTCTTTTCCAAAATAGACTTCAAGGAAGCATTTCAGCAACATTTCATGACCGATGAATTACAAACAATCTGTATACTAAGCATACATCTTCCAGATTCCTTACTCACTTTCAACCAGACTTACGAGTTAAATTAGCATTAGCATGTGATTCCTCATTTCTTGGTATAGGGGCTGTACTTGCTCATGTTCTTCCAGACAAAAAAAAAAAAAAAAAACTCCCTCACTAAATTCAGCAGAGAAAAACTACTCACAAATACAAAAATAAGCACTTGCTTTGGCGTATGCTGTAAAAATTTTACACTTTTTGTATGGTAAACAGATTCACTCTAGCAGCTGACCATAAATCATTGCTATCCTTCTTAAGCAGCTTATACATATGACTTAGAATAAAAAAAAAAAAAAATAGCAAAATAAGAAATGCAGATGTGTTGTCAGGACCTCAGAGTGATAATACCAATGTAGTACTTGTAGAAAGTCACAATCTACCTGTGACTGCGAAAATGATCAGACAAGCAACTAAAAATGATCCAACACCTTCATGCATTTTGCAATGATAAATGGTCGTGGACTTGTCACAGCTGAAGATGACTGTAAACCCTATCTTAGGGTATGGTGTAGGTGCCTGGTACTGGTGCTTCCTCCCGCACCTACAAACCACATTCCAGGTTCACAGCAGGACAGCACGAGCGAAGCATCACTTGTGATTGGCTTCGAGCACGGCCCAAGCGAGCATGAACTCACTCGTTCAGTATTCATACTTTGCATAGTTTACAGTGTTTTTCTTTTTTTCAGAGGTAGTGCTTAAGCGTACTTCAAAGGACGTGCATGTTTTCCTAATTTCCGAGTGCAATTTCCAAAAAAAAATTTTTTTGATTTATATTCATCATCCCATAGATACCATTTGTACTAAATTCTATAAAAATTCAAACGGGATCTATAACTGGGCACTAATGGGTTAAACGTATGTCACTTCACAATCTTCTATTTGATTGCCTGTATTTCTTCCGTAAAGGCCGTTCTATTAGTGATCTTCCAGCTTTTTTTTTTCTATTGAGTCATGGTGATCCTCTAATAGAGGTTTCAGTGAAACTTTTTCTGCTGTTTTAGACATATACAAAACTTTTGATAATCTGGTATCACTATACATTAAAAACGCAGATATAAGTCTAACACGGAAGCAATTGTAATTTCAAGGAATGAGAGCATAACATCTCTTCACGTCCGCTTTTTGAGACCCTGATATGGGACCGGAGTGATTGATCAATATAAATACAAAATTGTGATCGGAGAAGCTCAACTGAAAAGATAAGATAACAGCAAATCCAAAGCTGGTGTTGAGCACCGAAGTGTTCAAGAATGAATATCTCCGCAAATGGAAAATAAAGTTAGAAAGCTGGTGTTGAGCACCGAAGTGTTCAAGAATGAATATCTCCGCAAATGGAAAATAAAGTTAGAATGTGTTTCACCTTGGAAGTTAAGTGGTCAAAAAAAACTTTTTATAGTCAAATGGATGGATTTTAATGTAGGCGCCGCAACAGCCACGGTCATTTGGCGCCGCTACCAAAATTTTAAAATATACGAAAAATGTTTAAAACAAAAAGAAAAATAAAGAAAAATAATTATAAAAACTAAAAACAATAAAACCAATACAATTAAAAGTTGCTAAAACACTAAAAGTACAATAAAATCGAATAAAATATCAAAATACATAAATAAAATTCTAAAATTCACAAATAAGGAGAAGGCCAGCCTCTCCCAAAAAACCGAATAAATCATGGCCAAGGGCCAGACACGCTGGTCCAAGGACCTGAGAGAGGTGATAGACACCGCTATCTCTACTGCGACAGCGGTAGAGGTAGCGGTGTCGCAGGTCTAGTAAACTAGGGCACTCCACAAGTAGGTGCCGTACTGTGAGTGGCACCAGGCAGTCTTCACAGTAAGGTTGAGGGTCCCTGGTCAGCAGGTACCTATTTGTAAGGTACGTGTGACCTATACGTAATCGCGCCAATAAAGTCTGTGCACGGCGATCCCGGACATGGGAGTATGTCCACTGAGGGAGAGTGGAAGTAGTGATCTCTCCCATTTTCGAGGTTGCGACCCCCGTTAGCCATCTCCTCTGCCATATTGCTGCGACCGTCTTACGAATAAGATCAAATACATCTCGAAACGGAACAGAGGCAGGAGATGGAGCGCGACTTGCTGCCTCTTTAGCGAGGCGATCTGCGTGTTCATTCCCTGGAACACCTACATGACCAGGGACCCAACAGAACCCAACACGATATCCTCTTTTGGTAAGTAGATAAAGCCACTCCATGGCTGATAAAACCAAAGGGTGAAGGAAATAAAGAGAGAGAGCAGTAAGAGCACTGCGAGTCACTAAAAATTGTAAAAGACGAAACCGGGAGAGTAAAAATAATCTGTAAAGCTAGGACTATGGCAGAGAGCTCCGCAGTAAAGACGGAGGCTACCGAAGGAAGGCTGCCAGACCGATAAAAAGAGGGGAAAACCACAGAAAACCCAACTCCTGCGTCGGATTTGGAACCATCAGTAAAAACAGGGATGTCATTAGAATGGATAAAAAAGTGTTCTAAAAACCGTGTGTGGGACAGAGCTGGCAGGAAATCCTTCTTGCCATCCATGGCAGGAGGGCATAATGAGGTAACAGGAAGCTGCCAATAACCAACTCGTGGGAGACGGAAAGAGTACACAGGAGTGGGGTCGATAGATAACTCTGCCATGAGATTTGCAACACGTAGGCCAAAAGGTTTAGGGAGACTCGGTCGAGTGACATACGCCTGCGAGCGCGAGTCCCGCAACATTGACACACAGGGGACAAAATCAGGAAGACGGTGGGTGCGAAACCAACACCGGAGCATCGAAGATTGGCGCCGGAGGTCGAGCGGCCAGAAACCAGCATCCACTAGAAGGCTAGGTATTGGAGATGTCCGAAATGCACCCGTAGCCAAGCGGACCCCAGCATGATGCACGGGGTCAAGCGTGCGTAGTCGTGCATCTGTTGCGGATGAGTAGATCTCACAGCCGTATTCCAGCTTCGGAAGTATGAGTGTACGGTGAAGCAACAGCAACGTGTCCCTGTCCGCACCCCAAGAGGTATGACTTAAAACCCGAAGAAGGGATAGTGCCTGCCGACAAGACGCCTTAAGAGAGCGAAATGGGGAACCCAGGTGAGACGGTTGTCAAATAAAAGGCCAAGATATCGAGTCGCCTCCACGCATGAGAGGCGTCTATTGGCGAGGTATAAATCCGGGTCTGGATGGACACCACGGTTGCGACAAAATGCATGGCTACGGTCTTCGAGGTGGAGAATCGAAAACCGTTCATGTTGGCCCAACTGGACACCCTATTGATCGCCAGTTGGAGCTTGCGCTCAATCAGTGACATCCTAGCAGCAGCAAAAGAGATGCACAAGTCGTCCACATATAAAGAACTGTGAACGCCATCCGGTAGAGTATCTATAACACCATTTATTGCAACTGCGAATAGCGTAACACTAAGAATACTTCCCTGTGGGACACCGTCATTTAAAGCTGTAGCATCGGAGAGAACACTCCCAACTCGAACCCGTAAAAAACGTCTGGATAAAAACTGCTGGATAAAAATAGGAAGGTGGCCACGAAGGCCAAAATTAAACAAAGACTGTAAAATGCCATGACACCAAGCCGTGTCGTAGGCCTTCTCCAGGTCAAAAAGACTGTTACTTGATGGTGGTGATTAGCGAAGGCCTCACAAATGGAAGACTCTAGGGATAAAAGAGCATCAGTAGTAGACCTCATCTTTCGGAAGCCGTACTGTACCGGTGACAAGTACTTCCCCCTCTCCAAATACCACATGAGTCTTATATTTACCATCTTTTCTAACACTTTACAAATACAGGATGTCAAAGATATAGGACGGTAGTTCGTAGCCTGGAGATTATCTTTCCCAGGCTTCGGAAATGGGAGAACCACTGCCACAGCCCAAGAAGATGGAAAGTCACCGGTATGCCAAATCATATTATAAAGATTTAACAAAAAGTTAAAAGCAGTGTCAGACATGTGGCGCAAGAAGGCATAAGGTATATCATCTGGCCCAGGAGAAGAGTCGTGACACTGGGACAAAGCAGTCCGCAACTCGGAAGCAGAGAAAGGGACATTATAAGACTCCCCTCCAGCGGAAGAAAAGTTTATGCCGAGAGATTCCATTCTCTGGCGGTGACGTGCGCCCGGAGCTGCAGGATGCCTCTGGGAAACACTGGCAAAGTGCTCCGCGAAGAGGTCGGCGACATTCCTAGGGTCTGCCACCGTTCGCCCAGCAGACAACAAAATTGGTGGGGAAGGAGCAGAATACTTCCCAGCAATTCGGCGGACTTTGTTGAAGACATCCGTAAGAGGGGTGCGGACGTTTATGGAAGAGACATAGGCTTTCCACGAGGCTCTTTGTGCCTCTTTCAAAACGCGGCGGGCCCGAGCTCGGCAGCGCCGAAAAGCTTCCAGGCACTGCGGGTCCCCACGATGTCGCCGGAGACGAGAGAAAGCTGCCCGTTTCTCTTTCACCGCTGCAGTGCATGCTGCGTTCCACCAAGGAACGGGACGCTTAGTAAAGCGACCTGACGTCCTAGGGATTGTCTGAAGCGCTAAAGAAATAAAAATCGGTAAAATAATCAACAGCCTCAGCACAAGTAGAAAAGTCAGCCAGCGGACGGATAAAGAGCTAAGGTCTGTGAATCGAGGCCAATCTGCCTTGTCTAAAACCCAGCGTGGGGCCGGGACTGTGGCTCAGATTTCACAGATTCCAATAAAATCGGAAAGTGGTCACTACCGTGTAAATCCGGTAGGACTCGCCAATTAAAATCAAGGAAAGAATTAGATGTACAAAGAGAAAGATCGATAGCTGTAAAAGTCCCAGTAGGACTGTGGAAATGTGTAACATCCCAGAATTTAAAACCTCAATCCCTCATCCTCAATAAAAGAACCGATTAAAACCCCACGAGGATTACTAGCACCTTCATCCCACAATGGGTGACGGCCGTTAAAATCTCCCAACAAAAGAAAAGGCGGAGTCAGCTGACGCACCAGGCCGTCAAGCTCACCCCTGGAGACAGGAAGCCGAGGAGGAGATATAAACTGCAGATGGTGTACAGTCGTCCCATAAAGACCTTAACAGCAACCACCTGAAGGGAGAGTTAAGTTGTACCGGGATAACAGGTATATCCTGACGGACTAGAATAGCTGTGCCACCGTGGTGGCCCTGGTCAGGAAAGGAGTGTTAAAAAGGCACGATAGCCAGGAGGACTAGAATAAGTACTATCACCTATCATAGTCTCTTGTAGAGCTACACAGGCTGGAGAGAACTCCCAGCAAAGCTCGGAGTTCCCCACGAGGCGCGAAGGCCTCTACAGTTCCACTGTAGAAGCTTGAAGATGACTATTTGGGTGCAGTGGACGCGAGCCTTTTGAGGCTGCCCGTGACTGACCTGACTAGAAATAATCAAACGACGAGAAGACACCGGGAGTTGAGATGTGCCGGGTCGTTGGACCTCAGCCTTTCGGCTTATCGGTGGGTGATGCGAACCATCATCACTTTTACTGGTCCTCGGAGGACGAGGATCAGGCAGGACTGCACTTTCCGATACAGTTGGTCCACGAGGGACGGCTGTGACAATATCATCGGACGTCTCCATGCTCAGACCGTCCTCATCACAAGAAGCCCGATCTGAGACGGAGGGCGTCACAGAAGGCTGGACAGAAACTACTGGAGCTACCATAGCAGAGCGGTCCCTGGAGGACTCACGATTATGTGCACCGGGAGAAAACTTAGACTGCTTAGGCTGAGCTAAATCTAACGACTCCGCAGAGCCGCGGTGCCGTTTGGTTAGACCCTTCAAAGGCTTAGGAGATACAGGTGGCAAATGGACATCTACTACATGGGTGACTTTGGTCAAGTCCGTATTTTTCTCGTCACTTCTAAGAGATGACTCAACCGAGTCATCAGCCAAAATGGCAAACCTATTAGCCAGATGAACAGGACCACCCGCCCCAACAGAGCGAGAGGTAGCAGGAGTTGTCTTCGGACCGGCAGACTCAGCCGAAGAGCGAGCGGCCAATGAAGCATAGGATGTCGCACCAGTACCGTCCTTCTGGCGGTACAGGAGTTCACGGCGGGCGCTACCGAGGCTGATAAACTGACTATTGGCAAGCTGTAGAATGTCCTGCTCCAGGCGATACCTGGGGCATTGCCTGGAACGTACCTGGTGAGCATCACGGCAATGAAAACAATAAGCTGCACCATTGCAATGCTCCTCTGAATGTGAGTCGAGTGCAGAGCAATTACCACATCGGGAAGCTTCCTTACACGAGCTTTTCCGTGACCGTACCCATAGCATGAGAAGCACTGAAGAGGGCGAGAAACAAAACGCCTCACCCTAAGGTTGATAGGACCGATATTAACACGGTCAGGAAGGGTGGAACCAAAAAGGTGAGAAGGACCATGTTGGAGGAGTTCCTCATCTTAGTCACCTTTTGACTGAGCTAGGACACATTGCTAGTATTTCCTCTTCTGGGAATTCATAAAGATCTTGACTATAAACACAACCTTTGCTATAATTAAAGGTGGGATGAGCCTTAACAGTCTCAAACATGCTGTCAGAAGGGCATGGGAGATGTTGCAACATCCTAGCTTGCGTAAGATCTTTGCTCGCACTAGCACCCCTTCCCATATTTCTTCAGATTCCCTCAGGAATCGTGCCGATTTCTTTGGACAGGTACCGGGAGGCATGGATGAAATTCCACGCCCATTTCTATAGTACGCCACAAACCAACGTGGAGGTGGGATCTGGCGGACTCTGGAACTGAATTCTCTAAATAGTTTTCAAAAACATTTGGGATGTAATCCATGTCACTGTCTGAAATATTACGTGACTGGAGAAATTCAGTTTTAAAGCCATGGCCAGCAAGGGCAGAGATGCTACATGTTCATAAGCCAAACGGGCTTCATCACATGACATAAACGTCACATAGCAGCGGTTAGAAGGAAAGTCCTTATCATAAACCAGTCGAATGCGAACAACCGTACCATACACCTTGAGAAGTGAGTGCAAGGCATGATAGGAAAATGATGGATTAACATTTACCATTACAAAGAGTCATATGCAGCAGAAATGCATCCCTCAGAAGAACTCCCAGAACAGGAGACTGCTGTGGGAGGCCCTTGTGGAGGGAATCCTCCTCCACTCAGACCTGAAGATGACGTCTCGTGGGCCAGGTCAGCCACCTCACGAGAACCTGAATGTTTTTGTGTTTTCCCATAAAAATAAAACAGCTACACAAAAATTGGCTCCAGGGGCAAGGAAACCACCTACTGGGACTACAATGGGAGGGAGCGCTGGCTGCCGTGGACGGGTACCTCGTCCCCATGCGGACCAGTCGTTTTAAAAAAGGCCCCACATGATACGAATGTTTGTCCACGACAGAGCTGAGACCCCCCTCCCAAAGCATCCCAGCCTGGACACCCAACCATCCAGCACAGGACGGCCCCTATTGGGCGATCCCTCCAGCGGGTGGCTCCGCTGGTCCACTGGCAGCCTACGTAGGAACCATTTAGTCTGGCCCCTCACTGGCGACCTTACTAGCATGGGTAGCCCTCTCCCCCTCGAAAGGGCAGAGCAGGGGCCTAAGCCCCTCTAGCCTAGCTCGCCAGGTCACAGGGCACGCAAGCCCCCACCACGACAAGGCGGTTCCCATCTGGGGCAGGACCCACTTGGAGCAACTAGCCAGAGAGGCCTCAGGAAGCTGGCATCCCTGAGGAGAATCTCTACCTTCTGGACGCCAAAGGACTGGAGTTGTTCTACAAGTCGCAGGTCCGCTCCTCCTTGGAATACGCCTGCCTTGCCTGGGGCGGCGCGGCCAGCAAACATCTCGCTCTCCTGGACAAGGTCCAGGACCGAGCAACGAGGCTCATCAGGGACAGTGAGCTCGGCTTCCACCCCACTGCACCCTCCAACACCGGCGGGACGTGGCGGGCCTCACCGTCATGTTCAAGGTGCAGCAGCAGAGGGTGACTCACCTGCATGAACTCCAGCAGCCTGCCCGACAGGCCGAGATTGCCACCAGAACCGTCATCCGTGCCCCTGGGGAGCTGCTCCAGCTCAGGTGCAGAACGTGGCACCAACAAAGGCAGTTCCTCAACACGTATATCTGCTTGTGGAACGCTTTTGTTGCTGTGCAACAGTGTGAGGGCTGCTGGTCCGCAGCAGTTCAAGTGTACAGTGAATGAGTGGCTGCTACGGACAGACAGACAGAGGCAGGCTTTCGGATAGAAGGCATTAACTGTGACTTCTTTAGCCTAATATTGTACAAAATTATGTAATGTATAATGTACAAAACTCTGTGTGTGTGTGTGTGTGTGTAATTGACCATGATCGTCTGCTGGTCACCCAGCCAGCCTTTCCTATTACAGAGCTAGATCAGAGCTCATAGGCCGATCTTCGGGTAGGACTGAGACCACAACACACTCCATTCACCGGGAATGCAAGACCACAACCGCTTGACTTACATCACGTACCTACATGCTGCTATAGGTGAACAGGGGCTTCACATTGAGAAGCCTCGCTGCCTCTCGGGACTCGAACCCGGACCATCTTGGTTAAGAGCCGAGCATGCTAACCACCACATTACGCGGTGTGTGTGTGTTTGTGTGTATTTATCTAGTTGTAGTTTTACAGGGCCTGGGCTTTATACTCGTGTGGCCCCGTCTCCATATATACACTTATCCAATTTTTCTTTAAAGCTATGCACACTCGTTGCTGACACCACTTCTTCACTCAAACTGTTCCACGTCTCAACACATCTTTTGTGTGAAGCTATATTTTTTAACATCTCTCAGACATCTTCCCTTTCTCAGTTTCTTTTTCTATGCGATTGTGTACTTCGAATGTCATATTCTTCTCTCAGGATCAATTCCTCATTATCCACTTGGTCCATTCCGTTGATCAATTTATAAACTTGTATCAGATCCCCTCTCTCCCTTCTCTGTTCCAGGGTTGGAAGATCCATAGCCTTTAGTCTCTCCTCATATGTCATCCCTTTAAATTCTGGAACCATTTTTGTAGCCATTTTTTTTGTAGTCTCTCCAACTTCCTTATGTGTTTCTTTTTATGGAGGTCCACACTAGTCTTGCATATTCCAATCTTGGTCTTATTATAATACTTATCAATTTCTTCATCATTGTTTTGTCTATGTAGTGAAATGCTAATTCAATATTCCTTAGCAAATTATATGTCTCTGAAAATTCTATCAATATAGGTTACCGGTTGATTGTTTTCCTCCTTCGTCACTCCTAAGTCCTTTACTTTTTTTACTTTCTCCAGTTCTACTTTATCTCCCATCTTATAGATTCCCACGGGTCGTCTGTGTGTGTGTGTGTGTGTGTGTGTGTGTGTGTGTGTGTGTGTGTGTGTGTGTGTGTGTGTGTGTGTGTGTGTGTGTGTGTGTGTGTGTGTGTGTGTGTGTGTGTGTGTGTGTGTGTGTGTGTGTGTGTGTGTGTGTGTGTGTGTGTGTAGTTAGGTGTATGAAGTTTCGTGTACATGATGAGAATTGTTGTTAAGGGGTAGGTTGTGACTGCCTCCTTGTCTTGTGATAAACAGAAATACATTCAGAGAAGTCAGACTGGCTGATAAGGTCACATCACCCCCAGACCCGTGCTGAAACGGATTACAGTAAGCCCCCGGCACTTGACAAATTAATTAGTCTGGTGAATCTACCGCCAAACGCGAATTTCGCCAAGCATGAGTTCTTTATACAATATAAATTAACTAAAAATGCCTCAATCAGTCTTTGGTTATTGCCAAAGTCCCTCTTTTGACCCCAAAAATACTATCTTTCGAGCTGAAATAAAATCTTTTGCCTTGACATATTAGAACACATGTACAAAGCAGACCAATAAAAAAATAACTAAGACTAATAAAACATGATATAAAGGCTGTAACTCTCGTTTTTCCATCCGTTTCCCTCGCCCACTTTCGTCCTTGCCGCTATCAGCATTGTCCTTATCCCCACTGGTAGCACCTGTTGCGCTGGTAGAGGCCATGTTGGCGGTAAATCGCCAAAATTCGTTCCCCCCGCTAGCAGAACAAAGGGTAGCACAAACAAAATGGTTATAGGAGACTCTCACACTGCATACTGATAGGTTTAGAGACGCCACCGGGGAACCGCGTGGTTCGCCGTGCGGCCGCCATGGGACCGCCAAGTCAAGCGTGCACTCGGTGGTCCGTGTCCACCATACTGCCAAAAGTGAATTTCGCTAGGATTCGCCAAGAGGGGGAGGGTTACTGTACTGAAGAATTTCAAAATTTAACTGTCATTTTTGCCACCACGACAAAGTGACGATGGGCAAGACCGCAAGGACAAATATGTGACAATAACGAGAGTATCATGGTGCCACATCATAATACAACACAATATCTTTTCTCATTGCATCGATCATTCATCTTTTTCTTGTGTGTTCGTAGTTCATCTTGCTTTTGATGGGCATGAGCAGACAACACCAAGGATTCCTCTTTTTTGAGACGCAAACATGTCCGACATCGTTGATGAACAAACAATGTAAGAGCAGAGCGTACACTGACCTATTGCCAAATTTCTGGTCCAACGTCGTTGATGAACAAACAGTATAAAAGCAGAGCATGAACTGACCTATGGCCGGAGGGTTATTAGCCCAACATCGTTGATGAACAACACATGAACAGAGCTTGGGCTGACTTACGGCCGGAATACTGATCCAACATCGTTGATGAACAGAGCAAGAGGAGAGCTTTGACTGACCTAAGGCAGAGATACTTCTTTATGTGGATTGCTATATGT